>NC_091322.1:747500-800000 GCF_038502225.1 Cherax quadricarinatus | reverse complement strand
TTTGTCTTCTAGTGCATCTAGGACCTTGTCGTAGTGATCCAGTAGTTGGGACAGACAGGAGCGACCTGCTCTAAACCCATGTTGCCCTGGATTGTGTAACTGATGGGTATCTAGATGGGTGGCGATCTTGCTTCTTAGGACCCTTTCAAAGATTTTTATGATATGGGATGTTAGTGCTATCGGCCTGTAGTTCTTTGCTATTGCTTTACTGCCCCCTTTGTGGAGTGGGGCTATGTCTGTTGTTTTTAGTAATTGTGGGACGACCCCCGTGTCCATGCTCCCTCTCCATAGGATGGTAAAAGCACTGCAAGAAGCCCCTTCTTGCAGTTCTTGAAGAACACGGAGTTCCATGAGTCTGGCCCTGGGGCAGAGTGCATGGGCATGTCATTTATCGCCTGTTCGAAGTCATTTGGCGTCAGGATAACATCAGATAAGCTTGTGTTTACCAAATTCTGTGGCTCTCTCATAAAAAATTCATTTAGATCTTCGATTCTCAGTCCGGTCAGCGGCTTGCTAAAAACTAAGTCATACTGGGACTTGAGTAGCTCACTCATTTCCTTGCTGTCATCTGTGTAGGACCCATCCTGTTTAAGTAGGGGCCCAATACTGGATGTTGTTCTCGGCTTTGATTTGGCATGAGAAAAGAAATACTTTGGGTTTCTTTCTATTTCATTTATGGCTTTTAGTTCTTCCCGCGATTCCTGACTCCTATTAGATTCCTTTAGCTTAAGTTCGATGTTTGCTATTTCTCTGACCAGTGTCTCCCTACGCATTTCAGATATATTGGCCTCTTTTAGCCGCTCTGGCAGGCTGTGGTAGAGGTGGCAGGGTGTGACAGTAGTGGCAGGGTGTGGTAGTGGTGGCAGGGTGTGGTAGTGGTAGAAGGATGTGGTAGTGGTGGCAGGGTGTGGTAGAGGTGGTAGGGTGTGGTAGTGGTGGCAGGCTGTGGTAGCGGTGGCAGGGTGTGATAGTAGTGGCAGGGTGTGGTAGTGATGGCAAGGTGTGGTAGTGGTGGTAGGGTGTGGTAGTTGTGGCAGGGTTGAACGCACCAGCCACCCCTAGTGTTTACAAACAGCTTCACCTAGCAGCCAGTGAGAGAGCGCGTGGGCACTCACTGATACATTGATAAGTGCCCCATTCTCACCACCTGACCACTTTTGTGTCCAGATGCTCTCTCACTACTCTCCATACCACAGACTTGGGGTTCACACTAAACAAAACTGCTTCAGCGGCACCATCACTAACTACTGATACTCTCTGACTTCTTTGGTCGACTACCTACACTGATAACTGTCCTCTGTTTCGACACTTGACTACTGATTCTATCAGACTTCTACGGCAGACTACTGATGCTATCAGGCTGCAAATACTGTTTCTTACATCGATAATTATCTTTTTTCTCACCACCTGCCTACTGTTGCTAACTACTACGGCCGCCTCTGTGATTCATAAGGCTAATCACATACTTTGAATTTAGTTTGATTATCTGTATGTCTGCCATATTGTCAGAAGTACTTGTAAACAAGCCTAAGCCTGGCTACTACACAGTCAGTTTGTTTACATTGTAAATTTCTTCACAGATGTGTTATGTACGTTCATATTATCATAGTAGGTGATAGATCTACTCAGACTTCTAAGTGCATTCCAATGACATTCAGATTCATAGTTTACTTCTCTCCTAACCTTTAGGGTACTTTAGTATGTCATAAATTAACCTTAACGCTATTAGGATATCAAGCAATTCAGATTAAAATTATTAATTGTTATACCAAAAAGAAGAAGAAGAAGAAGAAGAAGAAGAAGAAAGACGATGATGTACTAAAATTAGAGTTGAAATTCAACCCTACATTCTTTGAAGTCACGACTACAGAGACAACGGCGAAATATTCTTTCCTCTGTTGAAGACTTTTAACACCATACATGTTGAAAAAGTTTGAACATTCTTTACGGACCATTACACAACACCTTTACTCTTTCCCTTTATTCCTCTCTGGCCATCCATTAGCCTTACTCCTTGTCTACAAACTCTTTTAACTTCGTCTGTAACAAATACCCGTCTAAATACTTCTGCAACAAACACCTTTGCAGAAAATACAACTGTAACAAACACCTCTGTAGTAAATACATTTGTAATAAATATCTTTGTAACAAATACCTCTGCAACACATACCTTTGTAACAAAAACCTCTGCAACAAATACCTCTGTAACAAATACCTTTGTAACAAATACTTCTGTAACAAATAACTCTGTAACAAATAACTCTGTAACAAATACCTCTGTAATAATTATCCCTACAACAAATATCTTTGTAACAAATACCTCTGTAAGAAATATCTCTGCAAGAAATACCTCTGAAAAAAATACTTCAGCAACAAATGTACAGTCACTCAGTTCCAGAACTTAAGCTACGCTTGTATTTCCTTTGTCTAACATTGTGAGTAATAATGAAGATGATTCCCTGTGTGTATAGTTTACCCTTGTGCATAGTTCCCGTAGTTGTGAGGCCTGAATTTTTAATGTAGTGTGTTTATTATGCACCCCATACCCGTCCTGTGGGCGGTAGTCAAAAGATTATGGGTTCAGGGACTGGACCGCCAAGTTTTGATAGCTGAATAAGTTACAGTGATAATGAACTATTTACATGTTTATATCTAGTCACAATCCTAATGAGTTATTTACGCAGACATGAATTAGGCCACACACACGCAACTACAAAAAACGTGGTAATGCTTTATTTAGAGTGAGCAAAGTCAGGATATTTTTCCCAGAATGGTTTATAATATACGACTGTGGATAAAATACTTTGACATTTTTGAACATTTCTGAATTCATTAATTTTATCGCAATCCCCCATTACATAATGACGCAAGATGTGACAACTATCTGTCTAGCAAAGTTCACATTTAGTTTCGTCTACATCTGGTGGTGGTGATTTAACCTCTCAAAGATACTAGTAACCCACCCGGAGCCGGACGGTAATCACATGCAAGAGTCTGCTTATTTTGTTGGATGCTCCTCCTGCATGATAGAATGATGATAGATGGACTGACTGGTGTTAATCTCCCTCAGTTTTAAGTCACATGACTGGCTAGTTTATTGCGCACACCATGGTCATCCTGTCAGCGCTGGCAAGATTACAGAGGTCACAGTGGATCTTTGTCAGACAACACTGGGAATTGTTAAATTGTTACATCATTAGAAAAAAAATATTAGTTGTGTTATATATTATAATTACTTCATGTAGTTAATGTACACAATACAGAATGGAATAATCTAAAAAAAAAAAATATATATATATAATATATATATATAATTATATATATATATATATATATATATATATATATATATATATATATATATATATATATATATATATATATATATATATATATATATGTCGTGCCGAATAGGCAGAACTTGCGATCTTGGCTTAAATAGCAACGCTCATCTTGCCATATAGGACAAGTGAAAATTTGTGTATGCAATAATTTCGCTAAAACCACTCTGAACCTAACGAAAAAAATATATTTTACTGTGTTTGATTAGTATTAAATTACTGTAAACAAATCTAAAATATATTTAGTTGGGTTAGGCTAAAATAAATTGCTCTTGTTATAATAAGGTTAGGTAAGTTTTCTAAGATTCTTTTGGTGCAAAATTAAAATTATTTACATTAACATTAATGACAAAAAATTATCTTTAAACGTATAAAAGAAAATTTCAGAAAGGACTTAATTTTAAATGAGTTCTTGCTAATTGACCAGTTTTACATATTCGGCACGACATATATATATATATATATATATATATATATATATATATATATATATATATATATATATATATATATATATGTCGTGCCGAATAGGCAGAACTTGCGATCTTGGCTTAAATAGCAACGCTCATCTTGCCATATAGGACAAGTGAAAATTTGTGTATGCAATAATTTCGCCAAAACCACTCTGAACCTAACGAAAAAAATATATTTCACTGTGTTTGATTAGCATTAAATTACTGTAAACAAATCTAAAATATATTTAGTTGGGTTAGGCTAAAATAAATTGCTCTTGTTATAATAAGGTTAGGTAAGTTTTCTAAGATTCTTTTGGTGCAAAATTAAAATTATTTACATTAACATTAATGACAAAAAATTATCTTTAAACGTATAAAAGAAAATTTCAGAAAGGACTTAATTTTAAATGAGTTCTTGCTAATTGACCAGTTTTACATATTCGGCACGACATATATATATATATATATATATATATATATATATATATATATATATATATATATATATATATATATATATGCAATAAGATCACAGTAAACAGGTGATTTCAAAATATGCAAAACAACCACTCTGAAAGAATAGAGAAATTCCAAGCGCTTTCGTGACTACTCACATTATCAAGGAACTATGAAAGTAAATGCTATGCATATAAGTGGCTTTGGCATGCTGCTCTTACCTGTATTTTTTGTACCTCTGTTTGTATGCTAAATTTCTAAATAAATAAATAAATAAATAAAGGAAGCTATATAAGGGGTCTGGCCAGCACCTCACTATCAGATCCCACAACGGTTAAACATGTGACGTGCGCCGACCCAACTTGGATAGGTCCTTTGCACAACTCACCCACAAACTATTCTACCCAAGAAAATTTAAAAATTATTATTTGTCCAGTGTATTATTAAATTCTTCCCAAATTCTATTAATTATAAATGGATCTAATTTATATAAACCAAAGGAAATATTCATATTATTGTCAAAACTGCTTTTTATGAAACTAGATTCAATTATATTCCTGTCGACCATGGACTTGCTTGATACTACTTTCTCAACTTTTTGAAAATCAATTGGATGGTTAAAATCTCTTACATGAATAAATAGAGCATTGGAATCTTGTCCAGTTCTAATTCTATATTTATGTTGTTTTAATCTTAGTTCGAGATTTTTACCAGTTTGACCGTAATAAACTTTATCGCAAATTTTACAAGGAATCTTATAGACACATCCATCAGCATTTTGGGGGGAATTCTTTATCAAAAGTTTTTTTACTGTATCAAGATTTTTGAATACAACTTTAGTATTAAAAGTCTTAAGAAGAGAAGGCATATCAACCAAGTTTTCATGGTAAGGGAGAACCAACATATTTTTAGTTGAATAAGGCTGGTTGTCCCTTTTTGGATTATAAAAAGTGTTTCTAGCAACTTTAAAAGATTTATCAATTACATTTCTTGGGTATTTTAAATCATTACCTATTTCATAAATTTTGGATATTTCCTCATCTATGAACTCAGGACTACAAATTCGTAAAGCTCTCAAAAACATTGATGAGAAAACAGACAGTTTGACTCTATCTTCATGCGAGGAATAATAGTGGACATAGGAACAGTTATTTGTAGGTTTTCTGTAAATTTTAAATTTGAATTCATTATTACCCTTAATAATTAAAACATCTAGAAAAGGCAATGAGTTATTTTCTTCAAACTCAACAGTAAAGTTTATAGAATGGGCTAAGCTATTTAATTTTCCAAGGAAATGGTGTATATCTACATTTTTGGGCATAAGACACAAAATATCATCAACATATCTGAACCATTTAGCTCTATTAGGGAGGATTGTGTTAAGCAACCTTGTTTCAAAAAATTCCATGTATAGGTTACTAAGGACAGGTGAAAGAGGATTTCCCATTGCCATACCAAACTTCTGAGTGTAAAACTTATCATTAAATACAAATTTTGCATCAACAATGCAAAGTTTAATAAGTTTAATGATAGTAGGAACTGGCAATGGTAAATCATAGTTAACGAGTTCTTCAGATAAGAAACTTAATAAATCATCAACAGGAACTTTCGTAAACAAGGAAGTAACATCAAAACTAACCATGTTAAAATCATTTAAGTCAGTCAAGGAGCTTAATTTATCAACCAAGTCTATGTTGTTTTTAACATTAAAGTTAGAAATTTTTCCAACAATAGGGCTCAAAATATCAACAAGCCATTTGGATAATTTATATGAAACTGACCCTATGGAGCTAATAATTGGTCTGACTGGATTCCCTGGTTTGTGTGTTTTTATTAGTCCATACATGTAAGGTAAAGATGGATTAGTGGAAGTAAATTGTTTGACTAATTCATCTTTGCCTTTCAGTAGAAGTTTTATTGTTTTATTGAAATTGCTGTTAACGGTTTCTAGGGGATTTTTCCTAAGTTTAGAATAGGTTTCAGTATCATCTAAGAGATTATTCATTTTTTCTTGGTAATCATTTTCTTTCATAATTACTATTGCATTTATTTTGTCTGCTTTAGTAAGGAGCAAATTTTTATTGTTATTAAGTGTATCATAAGACTTAAAGAATCTTTGAGGGCAATTGGGAATGTTTGGTTTTAACATAGAGCTATATACCATTCCTTTACTAATATTAATTTCATCAGAGGATAAATCAGAAAATTTCTCAAAGTTACAAAAGGCTTTTGCAATTTCAACATTATTAAGCTTTCCTAATCATATATCTTTTGTTTCACAGTTTTCTTCTGCGCTGATCAAGTCCCACAAGTTAAAAATTCGACTTAATTTTTTAAAAAATTGTTTAAATGAACAAGTTCTGCCCAAGTCTCTTTTACCCAATAGACTCCTTGACATGAGAGATCGTCCTTTTGATGATTTTATGAGAATTATTCTTCAGAAACATATTGAAATAACTAAAATACAGGAGAAGGAAGCATTCAAAATATTGAGAAACAAAAAATACTCTTTTAATCAGGCCATTCCATCAGAATGGAAACACAGTATGTTGGATCACTGCTATAATAAACTCAGAAGAATTTATAATGAACTCAAGAGCAAACTACAAAGAAAATTAGACATTTTAATTGAAAATAGTGATTGGACAAAGCATGCTAATAACAATTTTGTAATTAACTTATCAGATGAAATTTTAGACAAACATACAACTGCTGCTCTAGGTTTTGGCCTAAGTTTTGCAACTTCAAAAAAACTTAATGTTGAAATTGCAAAAGCCTTTTGTAACTTTGAAAAATTTTCTGATTTATCCTCTGATGAAATTAATATTAGTAAAGGAATGGTATATAGCTCTATGTTAAAACCAAACATTCCCAATTGCCCTCAAAGATTCTTTAAGTCTTATGATACACTTAATAACAATAAAAATTTGCGCCTTACTAAAGCAGACAAAATAAATGCAATAGTAATTATGAAAGAAAATGATTACCAAGAAAAAATGAATAATCTCTTAGATGATACTGAAACCTATTCTAAACTTAGGAAAAATCCCCTAGAAACCGTTAACAGCAATTTCAATAAAACAATAAAACTTCTACTGAAAGGCAAAGATGAATTAGTCAAACAATTTACTTCCACTAATCCATCTTTACCTTACATGTATGGACTAATAAAAACACACAAACCAGGGAATCCAGTCAGACCAATTATTAGCTCCATAGGGTCAGTTTCATATAAATTATCCTAATGGCTTGTTGATATTTTGAGCCCTATTGTTGGAAAAATTTCTAACTTTAATGTTAAAAACAACATAGACTTGGTTGATAAATTAAGCTCCTTGACTGACTTAAATGATTTTAACATGGTTAGTTTTGATGTTACTTCCTTGTTTACGAAAGTTCCTGTTGATGATTTATTAAGTTTCTTATCTGAAGAACTCGTTAACTATGATTTACCATTGCCAGTTCCTATTATCATTAAACTTATTAAACTTTGCATTGTTGATGCAAAATTTGTATTTAATGATAAGTTTTACACTCAGAAGTTTGGTATGGCAATGGGAAATCCTCTTTCACCTGTCCTTAGTAACCTATACATGGAATTTTTTGAAACAAGGTTGCTTAACGCAATCCTCCCTAATAGAGCTAAATGGTTCAGATATGTTGATGATATTTTGTGTCTTATGCCCAAAAATGTAGATATACACCATTTCCTTGGAAAATTAAATAGCTTAGCCCATTCTATAAACTTTACTGTTGAGTTTGAAGAAAATAACTCATTGCCTTTTCTAGATGTTTTAATTATTAAGGGTAATAATGAATTCAAATTTAAAATTTACAGAAAACCTACAAATAACTGTTCCTATGTCCACTATTATTCCTCGCATGAAGATAGAGTCAAACTGTCTGTTTTCTCATCAATGTTTTTGAGAGCTTTACGAATTTGTAGTCCTGAGTTCATAGATGAGGAAATATCCAAAATTTATGAAATAGGTAATGATTTAAAATACCCAAGAAATGTAATTGATAAATCTTTTAAAGTTGCTAGAAACACTTTTTATAATCAAAAAAATGACAACCAGCCTTATTCAACTAAAAATATGTTGGTTCTCCCTTACCATGAAAACTTGGTTGATATGCCTTCTCTTCTTAAGACTTTTAATATTAAAGTTGTATTCAAAAATCTTGATACAGTAAAAAAAACTTTTGATAAAGAATTCCCCCCAAAATGCTGATGGATGTGTCTATAAGATTCCTTGTAAAATTTGCGATAAAGTTTATTACGGTCAAACTGGTAAAAATCTCGAACTAAGATTAAAACAACATAAATATAGCATTAGAACTGGACAAGATTCCAATGCTCTATTTATTCATGTAAGAGATTTTAACCATCCAATTGATTTTCAAAAAGTTGAGAAAGTAGTATCAAGCAAGTCCATGGTCGACAGGAATATAATTGAATCTTGTTTCATAAAAAGCAGTTTTGACAATAATATGAATATTTCCTTTGGTTTATATAAATTAGATCCATTTATAATTAATAGAATTCGGGAAGAATTTAATAATACACTGGACAAATAATAATTTTTAAATTTTCTTGGGTAGAATAGTTTGTGGGTGAGTTGTGCAAAGGACCTATCCAAGTTGGGTCGCCGCACGACACGTGTTTAACCGTTGTGGGATCTGATAGTGAGGTGCTGGCCAGACCCCTTATATAGCTTCCTTGGATGCTTTACTTTCATAGTTCCTTGATAATGTGAGTAGTCACGAAAGCGCTTGGAATTTCTCTATTCTTTCAGAGTGGTTGTTTTGCATATATATATATATATATATATATATATATATATATATATATATATATATATATATATATATATATATATATATATATATATATATATATATATCTTATTACTACTTAAAAAATTGATGGCAGTTGGGTTGCAATCTTCTCAATAAAAACAGATCATTCATCTAATCGATGTTAAATATGGATACAGTCTCAAGATTTCAGATATCTCATTGTTAACAATGATGTGTTTTGCCACATCCTGTTAGGTTTGCATGGAGGTGTCTCTGAAAGGTTGTATGGCCTGCATGGCCCTGTCTCTGTCCACACACTTGTCATTTTATGTTACTGACATCATATAAACCGTACTGCCAGAGATAATTACAGCCTAGCATTAGTCCAGCAGTAACATCATCTTGCAATATACTGACCTTGTTACTTTCTCCATACATATATTTAATACCTGATACATTTCATTATGGACACTGGATTTGTTTGTTCCTATTTGTACTGTTGCACTTTCATCGAACTTGTTTGCTAGTTCCTTTCTGACAATGTTTCTTAAACTTCTGTTTTAAAATCAAAAGTGTGCTCAACATTGTCATTATTTAATGTGTATTTAGGTAATTTATCAACTTTGTCATGGCCTTGGTCATGGACCGGTCCGCGGAGGCGTTGACTCCAGTAACACTCTCCAGGTAGACTCCAGGTAACACCACCTCCACAATACCATCAAACAAAACCACCACCACAACACCACCTTCATTACCACCACCACACCACCTACATCATCACCATCTCCACTACCACCACCTACACCACACCACCCACAATACACTTCACCATCAGTAACATGTCCACTAACACCTCACAAAAAAACTAGCTCCTGATAACAGCGTTCCTTCATGGTAGTCACTTTCCCTCTTTTAATCTCAGATCAGCCGTAAAATTCCTTCCTACAAGCTCTTCAAGGCCCATTAACAATCCCAATCAATCCCCCTCTCCCCTCCGCAGGTAAAGAGTAACATGAGAAGTGGGTTTCGTAAGGTGGTAACCAAGACGTTCATAACGGGACTCTGAGCCTTACAGTGATCTTGACCTACGTACTGGTGGATGGGAAAAGCGGCACGCAGCTGACACTCGTGCCAGACTAGATAAGACTAATATTTGAACACACAGATACACCGTGAGGTGTATGTCTTTCACTTTATATATACTGATAGTTTACGTTAATTCCTACTTTTGAGACTTAAGTATTTTTGATTGTTGGTGATCAAGTTGCATGGCCTTGATGACCCTCGTGTAGTCGACAGACTTGTAATTCCAAATAACCATAAATGTTCCTCTACATAATTCATGCTCTTACTGACATAAGATGGAAGTGAAACTCAAGCACTACAATCTTCCTTTACCAAGATTTATTAGCCCATACCAGAAGTTTTCATAATTTGTATAATTTAATATTTTTTTTTTTTTGCAACTTTGTACAAGAGGAGGTAATTTATTGGACACAGCTGTATAGCCTGTACAAAAAGAATTTCAAAACTCCTACAAGTGTCCAAAAAACGTGAGGTGATAAATTATTTATGAAATAACCTATTAGTACTAAGGGGATGGATTCGTTTGGGTGTTTTTTTAGCTATGATTTAACAAGCTTGTAAAAGTTTAACTAGGGAGGTTTAGTTCTTAGGGAACCTAAGCCCTTCTGAAAGGATGGCAAAAGTGAGGCTCCATTAATACCCCTTGAGGGGTTCCTACTCCCCAGGGGATGTGTGAATTTACACAGTCAAAAACCACTATGTATAGTTAATATAATCAAGAAAGAAATAATACTGTTTCCACTAGTGACTAGAGCAAGGCGGCTCCGACAGTGCAGAATCGGGGCTTCATTTTCCACTGGTTGTGGACGAAAAAAATATTATGTCATATTGTTAAGCCTGGTGCAAATGCACCTGCAATACACCTTGCAACAAAGAGTTATAATATGGCAGAAGACTGAATCCCTGGCGTAACACTACAATCCTTACATTGGACTTGCAAAATATAATACTCACGGTAGTGACGAAAACAGCCAGTAGTACTGGAACCTACACAGATAACACGTACACCGGGGACAGAAACTTGGGACGACGTTTTATGTTATTTGTGCAAAATACGTCAAGTATCATTAATTCTATATAACTTTCTGGGAACAGTTCACAGAGGCCAAGATGTATTTTTTCCCCACCAACGAGAACATTACTAAAATAAGTCAACATCACTAATAAACAAAAAAAGGTGAGCAGTGAAGAGCAGAGCTGTTGCATCTGCAGAGGCCGGGAGTTACAGCCCTGCAGAGGCTGGGAGTTACAGCCCTGCAGAGGCTGGGAGTTACAGCCCTGCAGAGGCTGGGAGTTACAGCCCTGCAGAGGCTGGGAGTTACAGCCCTGCAGAGGCTGGGAGTTACAGCCCTGCAGAGGCTGGGAGTTACAGCCATGAAGAGGCTGGGAGTTAAAGCCCTGCAGAGGCTGGGAGTTACAGCCCAGCAGAGGCTGGGAGTTACAGCCCTGCAGAGGCTGGGAGTTACAGCCCTGCAGAGGCTGGGAGTTACAGCCCTGCAGAGGCTGGGAGTTACAGCCCTGCAAAGGCTGGGAGTTACAGCCCTGCAGAGGCTGGGAGTTACGGCCCTGCAGAGGCTGGGAGTTACAGCCCTGCAGAGGCTGGGAGTTACAGCCCTGCAGAGGCTGGGAGTTACGACCCTGCAGAGGCTGGGAGTTACAGCCCTGCAGAAGCTGGGAGGCACAGCCCTGCAGAGGCTGGGAGTTACAGCCCTGCAGAGACTGGGAGTCACAGCCCTGCAGAGGCTGGGAGTTACAGCCCTGTAAAGGCTGGGAGTTACAGCCCTGCAGAGGCTGGGAGTCACAGCCCAGCAGAGGCTGGGAGTTACAGCCCTGCAGAGCCTGGGAGTTACAGCCCTGCAGAGCCTGGGAGTTACAGCCCTGCAGAGCCTGGGAGTTACAGCCCTGCAGAGGCTGGGAGTTACAGCCCTGCAGAGGCTGGGAGTCACAGCCCTGCAGAGGCTGAGAGTTACAGCTCTGCAGAGGCTGGGAGTTACAGCCCTGCAGAGGCTGGGAGTTACAGCCCTGCAGAGACTGGGAGTTACAGCCCTGCAGAGGCTGGGAATTACAGCCCTGCAGAGGCTGGGAGTCACATCCATGCAGAGGCTAGGAGTTACAGCCCTGCAGAGGCTGGGAGTTACAGCCCTGCAGAGGCTGGGAGTTACAGCCCTGCAGAGTTGTAGATGAATGGTTCAGAGAACCGACATGTTGATAAATTAGACACATATGCAACTCTTGGGTATCTTTATTGAGGAAACGTTTCGCCACACAGTGTGGCGAAACGTTTCCTCAATAAAGATACCCAAGAGTTGCATATGTGTCTAATTTATCAGCCCTGCAGAGGCTGGGAGTTACAGCCCTGCAGAGGCTGGGAGTTACAGCCCTGCAGAGGCTGGGAGTTACAGCCCTGCAAAGGCTGGGAGTTACAGCCCTGCAGAGGCTGGGAGTTACGGCCCTGCAGAGGCTGGGAGTTATAGCCCTGCAGAGGCTGGGAGTTACAGCCCTGCAGAGGCTGGGAGTTACGACCCTGCAGAGGCTGGGAGTTACAGCCCTGCAGAAGCTGGGAGGTACAGCCCTGCAGAGGCTGGGAGTTACAGCCCTGCAGAGACTGGGAGTCACAGCCCTGCAGAGGCTGGGAGTTACAGCCCTGCAAAGGCTGGGAGTTACAGCCCTGCAGAGGCTGGGAGTCACAGCCCAGCAGAGGCTGGGAGTTACAGCCCTGCAGAGCCTGGGAGTTACAGCCCTGCAGAGGCTGGGAGTTACAGCCCTGCAGAGGCTGGGAGTCACAGCCATGCAGAAACTGGGAGTTACAGCCCTGCAGAGGCTGGGAGTTACAGCCCTGCAGAGGCTGGGAGTTACAGCCCTGCAGAGGCTGGGAGTTACAGCCCTGCAGAGGCTGGGAGTTACAGCCCTGCAGAGGCTGGGAGTTACAGCCCTGCAGAGGCTGGGAGTTACGGCCCTGCAGAGGCTGGGAGTTATAGCCCTGCAGAGGCTGGGAGTTACAGCCCTGCAGAGGCTGGGAGTTACAGCCCTGCAGAGGCTGGGAGTCACAGCCCAGCAGAGGCTGGGAGTTACAGCCCAGCAGAGCCTGGGAGTTACAGCCCTGCAGAGGCTGGGAGTTACAGCCCTGCAGAGGCTGGGAGTCACAGCCCTGCAGAGGCTGGGAGTTACAGCTCTGCAGAGGCTGGGAGTTACAGCCCTGCAGAGGCTGGGAGTTACAGCCCTGCAGAGACTGGGAGTTACAGCCCTGCAGAGACTGGGAGTTACAGCCCTGCAGAGGCTGGGAGTTACAGCCCTGCAGAGGCTGGGAGTCACATCCATGCAGAGGCTAGGAGTTACAGCCCTGCAGAGGCTGGGAGTCACATCCATGCAGAGGCTAGGAGTTACAGCCCAGCAGAGGCTGGGAGTTACAGCCCAGCAGAGGCTGGAAGTTACAGCCCAGCAGAGGCTGGAAGTTACAGCATTGCAGAGGCTGGGAGTTACAGCCCTGCAGAGGCTGGGAGTTACAGCCCTGCAGAGGCTGGGAGTTACAGCCCTGCAGAGGCTGGGAGTTACAGCCCTGCAGAGGCTGGGAGTTACGGCCCTGCAGAGGCTGGGAGTTATAGCCCTGCAGAGACTGGGAGTTACAGCCCTGCAGAGGCTGGGAGTTACAGCCCTGCAGAGGCTGGGGGTTACGGCCCTGCAGAAGCTGCAGCCCTGCAGAGGCTGGGAGTTACAGCCCTGCAGAGGCTGGGAGTTACACAGCCCCCTGCAGAGGCTGGGAGTTACAGCCCTGCAGAGGCTGGGAGTTACAGCCCTGCAGAGGCTGGGAGTTACAGCCCTGCAGAGGCTGGGAGTTACAGCCCAGCAGAGGCAGCCCCTGCAGAGGCTGGGAGTTACAGCCCTGCAGAGGCTGGGAGTTACAGCCCTGCAGAGGCTGGGAGTTACAGCCCTGCAGAGGCTGGGAGTTACAGCCCTGCAGAGGCTGGGAGTTACAGCCCTGCAGAGGCTGGGAGTTACAGCCCTGCAGAGGCTGGGAGTTACAGCCCTGCAGAGGCTGGGAGTTATAGCCCTGCAGAGACTGGGAGTTACAGCCCTGCAGAGGCTGGGAGTTACAGCCCTGCAGAGGCTGGGAGTTACAGCCCTGCAGAGGCTGGGAGTTACAGCCCTGCAGAGGCTGGGAGTTACAGCCCTGCAGAGGCTGGGAGTTACAGCCCTGCAGAGGCTGGGAGTTACAGCCCTGCAGAGGCTGGGAGTTACAGCTCAGCAGAGGCTGGGAGTTACAGCCCTGCAGAGGCTGGGAGTTACAGCCCTGCAGAGGCTGGGAGTTACAGCCCTGCAGAGGCTGGGAGTTACAGCCCAGAAGATGCTGGGAGTTACAGCCCAGCAGAGGCTGGGTGTTACAGCCCAGCAGAGGCTAGGAGTTACAGCCCAGCAGAGGCTAGGAGTTACAGCCCAGCAGAGGCTGGGAGTGGAAGTACAGCCAGAGGCTGCAGAGAGCTGGGAGTTACAGCCCTGCAGAGGCTGGGAGTTACAGCCCTGCAGAGGTTGGGAGTTACAGAACTGCAGAGGCTGGGAGTTACCCTGCAGAGGCGGGGAGTTACAGCCCAGCAGAGGCTGGGAGTTACAGCCCTGCAGAGGCTGGGAGTTACAGCCCTGCAGAGACTGGGAGTTACAGCCCTGGAAGTGGGAGGTACAGCCCTGCAGAGGCTGGGAGTTACAGCCCTGCAGAGACTGGGAGTTGCAGAGGCTGGGAGTTACAGCCCTGCACTGGGAGTTAGCACAGCCCAGCAGAGGCTGGGAGTTACAGCCCTGTAGAGCCTGGGAGTTACAGCCCTGCAGAGGCTGGGAGTTACAGCCCTGCAGAGGCTGGGATTCACAGCCATGCAGAGGCTGGGAGTTACAGCCCTGCAGAGGCTGGGAGTTACAGCCCTGCAGAGGCTGGGAGTTACAGCCCTGCAGAGGCTGGGAGTTACAGCCCTGCAGAGGCTGGGACAGCCCTGCAGAGGCTGGGAGTTACAGCCCTGCAGAGGCTGGGAGTTACCCTGCAGCCCTGCAGAGGCTGGGAGTTACAGCCCTGCAGAGCTGGGAGTTACAGCCCTGCAGAGGCTGGGAGTTATAGCCCTGCAGAGGCTGGGAGTTACAGCCCTGCAGAGGCTGGGAGTTACAGCCCTGGGAGTTACAGAGAGCTGGGAGTTACAGCCCTGCAGAGGCTGGGAGTTAGTTATAGCCCTGCAGAGACTGGGAGTTACAGCCCTGCAGAGACTGGGAGTTACGGCCCTGCAGAGGCTGGGAGTTACAGCCCTGCAGAGACTGGGAGGTACAGCCCTGCAGAGGCTGGGAGTTACAGCCCTGCAGAGGCTGGGAGTCACAGCCCTGCAGAGGCTGGGAGTTACAGCCCTGCAGAGGCTGGGAGTTACAGCCCTGCAGAGGCTGGGAGTTACAGCCCTGCAGAGGCGGGGAGTCACAGAGGCTAGGAGTTACAGCCCTGCAGAGGCTGGGAGTTACAGCCCTGCAGAGGCTGGGAGTTACAGCCCTGCAGAGGCTGGGAGTCACATCCATGCAGAGGCTAGGAGTTACAGCCCTGCAGAGGCTGGGAGTTACAGCCCTGCAGAGGCTGGGAGTTACAGCCCTGCAGAGGCTGGGAGTTACAGCCCTGCAGAGGCTGGGAGTTACGGCCCTGCAGAGGCTGGGAGTTATAGCCCTGCAGAGACTGGGAGTTACAGCCCTGCAGAGACTGGGAGTTACGGCCCTGCAGAGGCTGGGAGTTACAGCCCTGCAGAGACTGGGAGGTACTGGAGGCTGGGAGTTACAGCCCTGCAGAGGCTGGGAGTCACAGCCCTGCAGAGGCTGGGAGTTACAGCCCAGCAGAGGCTGGGAGTTACAGCCCTGCAGAGGCTGGGAGTTACAGCCCTGCAGAGGCTGGGAGTTACAGCCCTGCAGAGGCTGGGAGTTACAGCCCTGCAGAGGCTGGGAGTTACAGCCCTGCAGAGGCTGGGAGTTACAGCCCTGCAGAGGCTGGGAGTTACAGCCCTGCAGAGGCTGGGAGTTACAGCCCAGCAGAGGCTGGGAGTTACAGCCCTGCAGAGGCTGGGAGTTACAGCCCTGCAGAGGCTGGGAGTTACAGCCCTGCAGAGGCTGGGAGTTACAGCCCTGCAGAGGCTGGGAGTTACAGCCCTGCAGAGGCTGGGAGTTACAGCCCTGCAGAGGCTGGGAGTTACAGCCCTGCAGAGGCTGGGAGTTACAGCCCTGCAGAGGCTGGGAGTCACAGCCCTGCAGAGGCTGGGAGTTACAGCCCAGCAGAGGCTGGGAGTTACAGCCCTGCAGAGGCTGGGAGTTACAGCCCTGCAGAGGCTGGGAGTTACAGCCCAGCAGAGGCTGGGAGTTACAGCCCAGCAGAGGCTGGGAGTTACAGCCCTGCAGAGCCTGGGAGTTACAGCCCTGCAGAGGCTGGGAGTCACATCCATGCAGAGGCTAGGAGTTACAGCCCTGCAGAGGCTGGGAGTTACAGCCCTGCAGAGGCTGGGAGTTACAGCCCTGCAGAGGCTGGGAGTCACATCCATGCAGAGGCTAGGAGTTACAGCCCTGCAGAGGCTGGGAGTTACAGCCCTGCAGAGGCTGGGAGTTACAGCCCTGCAGAGGCTGGGAGTCACATCCATGCAGAGGCTAGGAGTTACAGCCCTGCAGAGGCTGGGAGTTACAGCCCTGCAGAGGCTGGGAGTTACAGCCCTGCAGAGGCTGGGAGTTACAGCCCTGCAGAGTTGTAGATGAATGGTTCAGAGAACCGACATGTTGATAAATTAGACACATATGCAGAGGCTTGGGATCTTTACAGGAAACTTTCGCACACAGTGCTGGGAAACGTTACAATAAAGATACCCTGCATATGTGTCTAATTTATCAGCCCTGCAGAGGCTGGGAGTTACAGCCCTGCAGAGGCTGGGAGTCACAGCCCAGCAGAGGCTGGGAGTTACAGCCCTGCAGAGCCTGGGAGTTACAGCCCTGCAGAGGCTGGGAGTTACAGCCCTGCAGAGGCTGGGAGTCACAGCCCTGCAGAGGCTGGGAGTTACAGCTCTGCAGAGGCTGGGAGTTACAGCCCTGCAGAGGCTGGGAGTTACAGCCCTGCAGAGACTGGGAGTTACAGCCCTGCAGAGGCTGGGAGTTACAGCCCTGCAGAGGCTGGGAGTCACATCCATGCAGAGGCTAGGAGTTACAGCCCTGCAGAGGCTGGGAGTTACAGCCCTGCAGAGTTGTAGATGAATGGTTCAGAGAACCGACATGTTGATAAATTAGACACATATGCAACTCTTGGGTATCTTTATTGAGGAAACGTTTCGCCACACAGTGTGGCGAAACGTTTCCTCAATAAAGATACCCAAGAGTTGCATATTTGTCTAATTTATCAACATGTCGGTTCTCTGAACCATTCATCTACAAATCTGTCAGACACTGCAACTTCTTGGGATCTTAATACTTAGGAATTCTTCGCTTGCCTAATTCTTGGGCACGACCTACTTCCACATTGAACAAATGTGACACGACCTATGACTGCTGCACCTCTCCTGCCATACGGTTTATAAGCTGCTTCTCCGCTGATATGCCGTATTCTATTCAAGATTGATGGACTGAACACATCGACTCAAGGTTGAGGGACTGATTACCTCATTCTCCTCCTGTTCTTCAAGTTTCTCCTTCGTATGGACTGATGAAGCCACTGTGTGGCGAAACGTTTCCTCAATAAAGATACCCAAGAGTTGCATATGTGTCTAATTTATCAGCCCTGCAAAGGCTGGGAGTCACAGCCCTGCAGAGGTTGGGAGTTACAGAACTGCAGAGGCTGGGAGTTATAGCTGGCAGTGTTACAAGCATGGAGAGAGAGTCTTCCGTTACATAGCTGGCAGTGTTACAAGCCACTACTTAACTCATCAGCTGAGTGTGTCGTCAGGCCGTGAAGCACAACTGTTGCTCCAGTGATGAGGCAAAGATGCGAGGAGAGAGGATGGGAGAGGCTAGGAGAGAGGATGGGAGTGGCTAGGAGAGAGGATGGGCGAGGCTAGGAAAGAGGATGGAAGAGGCTGGAAGAGACGATGGGAGAGGCTAGGAGAGACGATGTGAGAGGCAAGGAGAGAGAATGGGAGAGGCTAGGAGAGAGGACAGGAGAGAGGATGGGAGAGGCTAGGAGAAAGGATGGGAGAGGCTAGGAAAGAGGATGGGAGCGGCTAGGAGAGGGGATGAGAGAGGCTAGGAGAGAGGATGGGAGAGGCTAGGAGAGAGGGTGGGAGAGGCTAGGAGAAATGATGGGAGAGGCTAGAAGGATGGGAGAGGCTAGGAGAGAGGATGGGAGAGGCTAGAAGAGAGGATGGGAAAGGCTCGGAGAGAGGATGGGAGAGGCTAGGAGAGAGGGTGGGAGAGGCTAGGCGAGAGGATGGGAAAGGCTAGGAGAGAGGATAGGAGAGGCTAGGAGAGAGGATGGGAGAGACTAGGAGAGAGGATGGGAGAGACTAGGAGAGAGGATGGGAGAGGCTAGGAGAGAGGATCTGAGAGGCTAGGAGAGGGGATGGAAGAGGCTAGGAGAGAGAATGGGAGAGGCTAGGAGAGAGAGTAGGAGAGGCTAGGAGAAAGGATGGGAGAGGCTAGGAGAGAGAATGGGAGAGGCTAGGAGAGAGGATGGGAGAGGCTAGGAGAGGGGATGGGAGAGGCTCGGAGAGGGGATGGGAAAGGCTAGGAGAGAGGGTGGGAGAAGCTAGGAGAGGGGATGGGAAAGGCTAGGAGAGAGGATAGGAGAGGCTAGGAGAGAGGGTGGGAGAGAGGATGTGAGAGGCTAGGAGAGGCTAGGAGAGAGGATGGGAGAGGCTAGGAGAGAGAATGGGAGAGGCTAGGAGAGGCTAGGAGAGAGGATGGGAGAGGATAGGAGAGAGGATGTGAGAGGCTAGGAGAGAGGATGGGAGAGGCTAAGAGAGAGGATGGGAGAGGCTAGGAGAGAGGGTGGGAGAGGCTAGGAGAGGGGATGGGAAAGGCTAGGAGAGGATATGGGAGGCTAGGCGAGAGGGTGGGAGAGGCTAGGAGAGAGGATGTGAGAGGCTAGGAGAGAATGGGAGAGGCTATGAGAGAGGATGGGAGAGGCTAGGAGAGAGGATGGGAGAGGCTAGGAGAGAGGATGGAAGAGGCTAGGAGAGAGGATGGAAGAGGCTAGGAGAGAGGATGGGAGAGGCTAGGAGACAGAATGAGAGAGGCTCGAAGAGAGGATGGGAGAGGCTAGGAGAGAGGGTGGGAGAGGCTAGGAGACACTAAGAGAGAGGGTGGGAGAGGCTAGGAGAGAGGTTGGGAGAGGCTAGGAGACGCTAGGAGAGAGGGTGGAGAGGCTAGGAGAGAGAGTGGGAGAGGCTAGGAGAGAGGATGGGAGAGGCTAGGAGAGAGGTTAGGAGAGGCTAGGAGAGAGGGTGGGAGAGGCTCGGAGAGAGGATGGGAGAGGCTAGGAGAGAGGATAGGAGATGCTAGGAGAGAGGATGGGAGAGGCTAGGAGAGAGGATGGAAGAGGATAGGAGGGGATGTGAGAGGCTAGGAGAGAGGATGGGAGAGGCTAAGAGAGAGGATGGGAGAGGCTAGGAGAGAGGGTGGGAGAGGCTAGAAGAGGGGATGGGAAAGGCTAGGAGAAGATATGGGAGACTAGGCGAGAGGGTGGGAGAGGCTAGGAGAGAGGATGTGAGAGGCTAGGAGAGAGAATGGGAGAGGCTATGAGAGAGGATGGGAGAGGCTAGGAGAGAGGATGGGAGAGGCTAGGAGAGAGGATGGAAGAGGCTAGGAGAGAGGATGGAAGAGGCTAGGAGAGAGGATGGGAGAGGCTAGGAGACAGAATGAGAGAGGCTCGAAGAGAGGATGGGAGAGGCTAGGAGAGAGGGTGGGAGAGGCTAGTAGACACTAAGAGAGAGGGTGGGAGAGGCTAGGAGAGAGGTTGGGAGAGGCTAGGAGATGCTAGGAGAGAGGGTGGAGAGGCTAGGAGAAAGAGTGGGAGAGGCTAGGAGAGAGGATGGGAGAGGCTAGGAGAGAGACTAGGAGAGGCTAGGAGAGAGGGTGGGAGAGGCTCGGAGAGAGGATGGGAGAGGCTAGGAGATGCTAGGAGAGAGGATGGGAGAGGCTAGGAGAGAGGATGGAAGAGGATAGGAGGGGATGTGAGAGGCTAGGAGAGAGGATGGGAGAGGCTAAGAGAGAGGATGGGCGAGGCTAGGAGAGAGGGTGGAAGAGGCTAGAAGAGGGGATGGGAAAGGCTAGGAGAAGATATGGGAGACTAGGCGAGAGGGTGGGAGAGGCTAGGAGAGAGGATGTGAGAGGCTAGGAGAGCGAATGGGAGAGGCTATGAGAGAGGATGGGAGAGGCTAGGAGAGAGGACGGGAGAGGCTACGAGAGAGGATGGAAGAGGCTAGGAGAGAGGATGGGAGAGGATAGGAGAGAGGATGTGAGAGGCTAGGAGAGAGGATGGAAGAGGCTAGGAGAGAGGATGGGAGAGGCTCGGAGAGAGGATGGGAGAGGCTAGGAGAGAGGGTGGGAGAGGCTAGGAGAGAGGATAGGAGATACTCGGAGAGAGGGTGGGAGAGGCTAGGATATCATGTGGGAGTTCGAACACGTGGATAGGGTAAAGTAATACTCACGTAGGCTGGTAGTACGTATAATTACGGATAATGTGTGAAGCGCCCTAACAGCCGTACCTGCCTCCTTGCTCACTCTCGTATCACTGACCGCCCACAGTACCCATATGTGAGGGGGTCTTTGAAATACTGCTGTGGTCAGCACAATATGAATACAGACAGTGATTCACGCAGAGACGGTTGGTAGTGAGTCATTTACTGGTACACTGGTTACTGGTAACTGGTTACTACTACTGAGAGCTCGGCGACGCTAACGTATGTCGTCCCGACATACAACTAATACAAACTAGAGATGGCAGGTATACGGCTTGGGCTGATTCTATACAATGTCAAAGTACACAACAATTGAACATTATAACATACATAAGTAGAACATTGGAATGGAAGCTTATGTAACTGAAACTGTAATGCAATACAAGGTATAATATAGCACAACTCATCGAATGATAGTCATTAAATGAAACTCATCGTTAAGATTACACAATAGAAGTGATAAAAAAAAATTTGATCGATCGATCTGTATTCATGTGATCTACGGATTCTGAGGAAGGAATATATACAAAGAAAGAGTGTTTAACAGAAAGGCAGATTCGGTGCACTCAAATCTAGACTGTTAACTCTCAGAATTCGGAGAGAACGTGAACACAAAAAAAAAAATTATTGAATACTGATAAGTTGATACTGTAATTATTCATCTATACAGGTTATTTACATTTAACCCTAACTCTTCTAGGGTATGATTGACATATGCAGAATGGGTGTCATCTCTGGGAGGATCAAACTCTGTAGCACTGGCTAACTCATGCTGTATTTGAGGCAAATCTGAATTGGTAGTTACAAATGATACTTGAGGGTTTCTCAATACCTGTCGTGTACGTAGGGAATAACGACATTCAGGTTGATCGTCTGACTGAGTATCAGAGGAAGAGAGTACAGGATCAGGAGGATTGTCAGAGTCTGTCAAATTAGTCTGGGTTGGAACATCATTATCATCACATACTAACTTCATATGATCTAAATGCGATTCTTTATACTGACCAGTACTAATCTCTCTAACCTTATACTTATTACCAGTGATATGTTCAACTACTCGATAAGGACCAACAAACTTTTGATCAAGCTTTGGCACTGCAGACGTTTTGTTAAAGTTAATCAGCATAACTCTCGAACCTACTTTGATTTTGGATGGCTTTGCTCGAGTGTTTGCAACTCTTGTAAATTCTGTTAGGTAAGACACATATGCAACAGTTAGACAACTTTATTCCGAAGCGTTTCGCCTACACAGTAGGCTTCTTCAGTCGAATACAGAAAGTAGGCAGGAACAGTAGAGATGTGAAGACGATGTAATCAGTCCATCACCCTTAAAGTCGTAGAATTTGAGGTTGTCAGTCCCTCGGCCTGGAGAAGTTCAGTTCCATAGTCAGGAACTATCTGAAGATCAAGCGACAGTGCGGAGATTTAAGTCTCCGCACTGTCGCTTGATCTTCAGATAGTTCCTGACTATGGAACTGAACTTCTCCAGGCCGAGGGACTGACAACCTCAAATTCTACGACTTTAAGGGTGATGGACTGATTACATCGTCTTCACATCTCTACTGTTCCTGCCTACTTTCTGTATTCGACTGAAGAAGCCTACTGTGTAGGCGAAACGTTTCGGAATAAAGTTGTCTAACTGTTGCACATGTGTCTTACCTAACAACCTGTCGGTATTGTATACCATTTTGATGTTCATCTTGTAAATTCTGCTGTTGATTTATGAAGTGTTTCACGGATTCTTCTAAAAACACTTTGAGCTAAGCTGGTACGAGTTGCTATGAAATCATCAGGGTTGTAATTTGGTTTCGGATTAGAATATAACAACTCATAAGGCAAACGTTTATCTACACCGTACAATGCATAATGTGGAGTGTCACCTATAGAAACATTGTAAGCAGAATTTATAGCACACTGCACATCAGGTATAACTTCATCCCAAGTTTCACTGTTGGGATTGATAGTGGCTCTCAAGACATCAAGTACTTTCTTATTGGTTTGTTCCGCTAACCCATTGCTGGCAGGATGATGAGGAACAATGGTGGATTTAGAGATCTTGTACAAGGTGCACAAATTTTCAAGAATCTCATTACAGAATTCACCTCCATTATCTGTTACTAGGGACTTAGGGGTGGTATGCCTGCAGATAATGCGTTCTTTAAACGCTTTAGCTACTGTCTCGGCAGTCTTATCTGCAATAGGAACTAACTCACAATATCTGGTGAAATGGTCTACCATAACACACAGATGTTTGTTGCCTTGGAGGGAACATTGGAAATTAGTTAACAAATCTAGCGAAACTCTTTCCCAAGGTTCGCTAGTAGTTGGATACACTTGGATTGGATTAGGGCCATTAGCATTACCTTTACGTTGCAGGCAGACACTACATTTCTTAACATACTCAGAAATATCAGTTGCCATACGAGGCCAAAAGTATTTCAATCTGGCTTGTTTTACTGAACGATCCATACCAGGGTGTGCAACACCTGGTGCATCATGAACTAGCTGTAAGGCTACATTCACTAGTGACTGTGGAATTACTAACTGGTATACTCTTCTGCTAGGAGTACCCAACTCGGCTGTTCGATACAGTAATTCCTGGTTCATGACGAAGTCACTGATGGGTGCTGGTGGCTTCACAGTCAGAATAAGATCTTCCTGGAGCAGGAATCGAATCACACCAAACCACATGGGATCTGTTCGTTGAGCATTCTTTACATCCTCAGCACTAAATGGAGGGTCTGCAGTTACTATACTAACATGTCGCGATAAGGCATCTGCGACTACATTCGACTTGCCAGGTAAATGCTCAAAGGTGGGATTGAACTCTTGGATAGTCAAGGTCCATCTGGCTAACCTTCCAGTAGGTTGTTTGTTCTGGAATAAAGGTATCAGTGGAGCATGGTCTGTCAAGACATGAACAGAGTACTGATAAATAATGTCTCGGAAGTGTTTTAAAGACCATACTATTGCTAAAGCTTCTTGCTCAGTTACTGTATAATTACGTTCAGCCTTCATAAGGACTCGGCTAGCAAATGCAACTGCGTTGTACTTGCCATCGGTCTTCTGAGCTAGTACGGCACCTATGCCAATTGAACTAGCATCAGTTGTCAGATAGAAGGGCTTAGAAAAATCTGGAAATTTCAAAATTGGAGCAGATGTTAGCTTTTCTTTTAGAGTTTGGAATGCTCTTTCTTGACGGAAGGTCCAAACAAAAGGAGCATCTTTCTTAAGCAACTCAGTTAGAGGAGCAGCTATGGAAGAAAAATTGGCAATGAAAGATCTATAAAAACCTGCTAAGCCCACAAAGGATCTTACGGCATCAGCAGTTTTGGGAGTTGGAAAATTTAGTACTGCAGTTACTTTACTTTGGTCAGTCGTAACCCCTCTAGGAGTGACTACGTGACCAAGAAACTTAATTTCTGATCTGAAAAATTGACATTTAGACAGTTTGATCTTTAAATTGGCTTCTTCAAGCTTACCAAGTACTACATCAAGTCTTTTCAAGTGTGTATCCACGTCTTTAGACATGACGATTACGTCATCTAAGTACACCATAAGTGCATTACCTATGAGACCTCTAAAGATATTAGTCATGAGCCTTGAGAACGTGATAGGGGAGGATCGTAATCCAAACGCCATACGGAGGAAGTGATAATGACCTGTAGGAGTGGAGAATGCAGTTAGCTCTTGGCTGTCCTCGTGAAGAGGGACTTGCCAAAACCCTTGTAACAAATCCAGGGTTGAAAAGACTTTGTTATCTCCGATGTTACTGTTACGTAAAAGATCACCCAGTACAGGAAGTGTGAAGCGATCTGGAATGGTTTTCGCATTTAACTTCCTAAAGTCAATCACTGGTCGCCAAGTACCATCCTTCTTAGGTACTAGGATCAAGGGTGCATTCCAAGGTGAATTGCTAGGTGCAATAACTCCATCATCGAGCATTTGATTGATCAATTCTTCTGCGACAGCAACTTGTGAATGAGGCATTCTGTACGCAGGTATGTAGATAGGTCTAGTACCAGGTTCAAGTGGAATACGATGGGACAATAAGTTCGTTATACCCATCTTCTCACCTGGTAAGGCTGGTAACTGGTTACTACTACTGAGAAGGAGAGAGGTTGGGAGAGGGTAGGAGATGCTAGGAGAGAGGGTGGGAGAGGCTAGAAGAGAGAGTGGGAGAGGCTAGGAGAGAGGATGGGAGAGGCTAGGAGAGAGGATAGGAGAGGCTAGGAGAGAGGGTGGGAGAGGCTCGGAGAGAGGATGGGAGAGGCTAGGAGAGAGGATAGGAGACGCTAGGAGAGAGGATGGGAGAGGCTAGGAGAGAGGATGGGAGAGGATAGGAGAGAGAATGGGAGAAGCTAGGAGAGAGAATGGGAGAGGCTAGGAGAGAGGATGGGAGAGGCTATGAGAGAGGATGGGAGAGGCTAGGAGAGAGGATGGGAGAGGCTAGGAGAGAGAATGGGAGAAGCTAGGAGAGAGGATGGGAGAGGCTAGGAGAATGGGAGAGGCTCGGAGAGAGGATGGGAGAGGCTATGAGAGAGGATGGGAGATGATAAGAGAGAGGATGGGAGGCTAGGAGAGAGGAAATGAGATGCTAGGAGAGAGGGTGGGAGAGGCTAGTCGAGAGAATGGGAGAGGCTAGGAGAGAGGATGGGAAAGGATGGGAGAGAGAATGGAAGAGGCTAGGAGACAGGATGGGAGAGGCTAGGAGAGAGGATGGGAGAGGATAGGAGAGAGGATGGGAGAGACTAGGAGAGAGAATGGGAGAGGCTCGGAGAGAGGATGGGAGAGGCTAGGAGAGAGGATGGGAGAGGCTAGGAGAGAGGGTGGGAGAGGCTAGGAGAGAGGATGGGAGAGGATAGGAGGATGGGAGAGACTAGAAGAAAGGATGGGAGAGGCTGGGAGAGGCTAAGAGAGAGGATTGGTGAGGCTAGAAGAAAGGATGGGAGAGGCTGAGAAAGGCTAGGAGGGAGGATTGGAGAGGCTGGAAGAGAGGATAGGAGAGGCTAGGAGAGAGGGTGGGAGAGGCTCGGAGAGAGGGTGGGAGAGGCTAGGAGAGAGGATGGGAGAGGCTATGAGAGAGGATGGGAAAGGCTAGGAGAGAAGATAGGACAGAGGATGGAAGAGGCTAGGGTAGAGGGTGGGAGAGAGAATGGGAGAAGTTAGGAGTGAGGCTAGGAGAGAGAGGATGCGAGAAGCTAGGAGAGAGTATGAGAGGCTAGGAGAGAGGATGGGACAGGCTAGGACAGAGGATGGGAGAGGCTAGGAGAGGGGATGGGAGAGGCTATTAGAGAGTTAGGAGAAAGGATGTGAGAGGTTAGGAGAGAGGATGGAACGGTCTAGGAGAGATGATGAGAGATGGCAGGAGGGAGACAGGGAGAGGACAGGAAGGACGATGGGAAATTGGAGGGAGTGGGCTGGATAGAGGGAGGGAGGAAGGGATGGTGAATGAGGGAGAGAGAGAGAGAGAGAGAGAAAGCGACTGCTTGACAGAGTAGAGAACAGAGCAAGACATCTCATCTCTCGCCTGGACCCATCCTGGATAGATCTGCCATTACAACAGAGCCTTCAACACTTGTCTCCGCTTCATGGACAGCGCGAGAAGCAAGCTTCTATACCACAAGACGGGCAGAAAGCAGAAACTTCACTCTGACTGTACCCTTCTCCAGAACATCACTTTATCTGAGATTAATTATCCCCAGGATGACTCGAGTATGGAATACATTCGTACAGCATTATGATGTCAACGACATAAAGTCAGCTGATCAAATGAAAATACTGGCCCACAGATGGCTCCAAATTCATCCTGTTCCCTACTTGTATGTTTCATAACAATAAAAATGCTTTCAAATGAGCTGATACAGGTAACAGCTCTTAGCTTGTCATATGTGTCTTACCTAACAAACAGCTTGTCAATAAAGTTAGGAATCCTTAACCTGTATATAGCTTGTCAATAAAGCTAGGGATCCTTAACCTAACCTTGTCAAACCCTGTGTAAAAAAAAGGAGAGAGTGAGAGGGAGAGGGAGGGAGGGAGGGAGGGAGGGAGGGAGGGAGGGAGGGAGGGAGAGGGAGGGAGGGAGGGAGGGGGAGAGAGAGAGAGAGAGAGAGAGAGAGAGAGAGAGAGAGAGAGAGAGAGAGAGAGAGAGAGAGAGAGAGAGAGAGAGCTTGTATTCATACGGTGTGTATCATAAGCCAGGGCAATACCGCCCTCTTATGTCACATCGTAGGAAATGCAACTGCTGTCGTTGCACAGATGGATGTACGTTCCTCGACGTGCAGACAACGCCTGACATTTTATCCAAGCACAGCCAGCGGTATACCTTTATCACAGCACAAAAGTTGTGACGGTGTCCACTCAGCCCGACCACCCTCATATCCCTCTGCAATTCCTCTCTTTTTTGTTCTTCTCACAGCCAGCATTGTTTTTTTTTTTTTTCAGGGAACTAGTCTTAAGTTTTCTTGCATTTCGTATGTGAGCAGAGAGAAGTCAGAGCCATGCTCTATGATGTGTATTCAGAATTCGTTTGCTTGCCAGTCTTGTCTGTCCGAGGTACGAGGACAAGCCATGGCAAGCCATGGCAAGCCATGATTTCCATAGGCTTGTTTGTTGACCCTGGTGCTGACCTGCAGTGCAGCACGCACTTCCCTGGATCATCCTTCACTCTTCGTCTGACCTGCCAACTGCTCACACTCTCCTAAACATGACCTGGTCCTAGCTTCTCTCTCACCACCCTCACTCACTTCCGAAAAACATCGTGCAGTCTGTCTTCACCTTCTCTGCCACTGAAGTACTGTCAGCAACTCACTACCAAGTTTACTGCACCTTCTGCAACACGGACAAGATGGACTGGACCGGCAACAGCGCTTCCTCAAGTCTAACATATATCGTCGTCAGCTGTGAGCACTTTCCAAGTACCCAACACACACACACACACACACACACACAACAGGGATGAGTGAAGGGTGATGCAAGAGTGTGCAACTGAGAGCAGTGCCTTGTAACGAGATCACATTACTTCGTCAACTAAGTGACACCACCACCACCACCATTACCACCTCCACCACCACTAATACTATTACTACCATCACCACCAACACCATTACCACCAGCACCACCACCAACAACAAAAACTATCACCACTACCATGACACCACCTCTATCACCACCACAACCTGCATAATCAATACTACCACCACTACCGCAAGAACAACCACGTTATCATCAAGACCATCACCACCACCAACACTACCATCACTATCACCAGTGCCACCAACACTACCACCACTATCATCAACATTACCACCACTATGACCACCACTACCAGCACTGCTGCCGCCACCACCGCCACCAGCACTGCCGCCGCCATCACCACCACCACCATCACCATGCCTGCCTGCTGACACTTAACTTCCCTCTTATGAGTAGTTCACGCTGCTGTTCCCTCATCTTCACATCTGCAACCGTCAACTCTCAGATTCCTTCAGTGTTGGATCAACGCAACCTCCATGTTCCTTCAGTAATGAATTAATGCAAGCCCAGGGTCCTTCAGTGTTGGATCAACACAACACAAAGTCTTTCACTGGACAGTGGAAAATAATGTGACGTTCAGTGGTGACAAGTTCCAACTGTTTAGATAGGGTAAGCATGAATAACTCAAAAAGAACACTATATACAAAACGCAAGATCACCCAAAAGAAGGAAAGGAACAAGTGAAGGTAATAGTGTCAGTCGACCTTTCTTTAAAAAATACAATAATGCAAATATCACGAAAGCCAGAAAAATGAGGGAGTGTATAAAAGAAACTTTAAAAACACAGGAAATAGTGCCAATGGTGACACTACTCACACAGCTTGTACCCTCTCGCTTAGAGTATTGTTCAGTGTTGACGGCTCTGTTCAGAGCAGAGATATCAGAGCTGGAACAGATAAGATAATTACGGCCTGTAAAGAACCAATACAGCATTTAAATTTCAAAGAACGCTTCAAAGTTCTAAGTATATACTAGCTGGAGTGGAGGAGAGATTACATGATAATATATATACATGGAAGGTATTTGAGGAGCTAGTCAGAAATCTGGACACTGCCATAACAACATACAACATAAGCAAATGTAAAATAAACCCAGTGAAAAGCAGGGTCACAATGGGTATAATAAGAGAACATTACATCAACAACCATGTACCCAGACTATTCAACACTCTACCAGAAGATATCAGAAACACTGCTGGGACAAGTGTAGAAGACTTCAAGAGGAAACTCATTAAGCTCCTCTGCCAACTGCTGGATGAACTAGACTATGATGGATAGCTGGGGTAACGGGTCACAGGCGGCGACAACCTGGTTGATCAGGCAAGCACCTGGCCCAAGACTGGGCTGTAAGAGTAGGAAAACTCTCGAAACCCCTCGAAGGTATATCAAAGGTGAATGTATTCCCCTACCCTGGTCATCTGTACCCAACACCCCCACCCTGGCAACCTGTGCCCAACACCCCTAACTCTAGCCAGCAATTTTTTCAGCATCCTGTTGATTTACTAGCAGCGTCAGCTATCCCCCCTGTCATTCACACGACCCATTATGTACGTCAATTACACAGTCAACCACTGTATAGGATGCACAGTATATGCATATATATATATAAAAGTACACAGATATGTTTGTCAAAAATTACATTTCAAACATTTCATCCAGATCCTCAGAGATGGAAGGCGTACCCAGGATACAGAGAGCAGTGTCCTCAGAACTACAACACTCGGCTGCTGGAACACAAAACTAGCTGCTTCTGGAAATCTTGATTGCCCTGGTGAGTTTTTCTTGGCCTGGCTACCAAAGGAACTTAGATAAGTTATTTTTTTTCATGAGCCGAGGTGTCTCTGAACCTTTGGGAACAAACATGTAATAATGGGCAGGTTCACCATATTTTCTAGACTTTTGGGTCTCCCTGAATCTGGCAGCTGACTGTCCTCCTCTGCTGCATTGAAGGTAGGTATCGTCCACTGTGAACACACACACACACACACACACAAACAAACAACACACACACACATACACACACACTATAGTAACTAACACTATATATATATATATATATATATATATATATATATATATATATATATATATATATATATATATATATATATATATATATATATATATATGCAAGGAATTCGCAAGAGCAGGCGAAATATACACAAACACTGATCTCTGGCTGAAGCTGTACGCCTTCTCCCTGAAAGCTGGCTGCCTTGGATCAAAGTCTAGCGCAAGCTGGACTCCAAGGTATTGGTCCAGTGTGGTGAGTTTGGTATAGCACTGCGTACCTTGTTCCAAGGTTCGTAGGTTCGAGTCTCCTTCAGCCAGAGATCAGTGTTTATATATATATATATATATATATATATATATATATATATATATATATATATATATATATATATATGCAATAAGATCACAGTAAACAGGTGATTTCAAAATATGCAAAACAACCACTCTGAAAGAATAGAGAAATTCCAAGCGCTTTCGTGACTACTCACATTATCAAGGAACTATGATAATGTGAGTAGTTACGAAAGCGCTTGGAATTTCTCTGTTCTTTCAGAGTGGTTGTTTTGCGTATATATATATATATATATATATATATATATATATATATATATATATATATATATATATATATATATATATATATATATATATATATATATATATATGTCAACTCACCCTCGTCAAAGTCATTCTCTCTCCCTCTCACTTTAGTAATTCGCTATGGTGACTGTAGTAACTTATTCTAATTATTCACTCTGGTAATTATGGTAACTCTAGTAAATGTCGTAACTCACTGTGCTTATTCACCCTGGCAACAATGCAATTCACTCTAGTAACAATGTAATTCACTCTAGTTATTCACTCTGGTAACTCATTCTAGTTATTCATTCTGGAATTTATGATAACTGCCATCCTAATGGCACTAAATTTAACCTATGACACTACGTATGACTTCTTGATTATTACTGATTCTGTGATCAACAAAATCACTTGACTCACATAATGACTAACAACTTGCTGACTGTAGACGCCAGATATAAATACACAAAAATCAAAGAAACAAGAATTCGTGCACAACCTTGGTGGATTCCATCACACAATGAATAACTCCTTCATGATAAAGCTGATAAGGATGCCACACAAAGAACCTTGAATGAAAATGTAGAATTTAACTTTGTTTTATGTGTCTAGTATTGGGAATACTATTAGGAGAGAAGTAAATAATAAAAGTGAATGTCATAGGAATGGAACAAAATGAATACCTATGGCAATTTGGCAGATACACAGATGATCAGACTAAATGCAAACTATGTAGCCAGCGTTATGGTTACTACTTTGAACACAATGTGCTTTTGACTGTACACTTATTAAGGAATATAAAAGAAGTGGGCAAACTGCGGCTTCGATCCGCATGCGGCTCCCGAAGCTTCTCTGTCAGGATCCCGAGACAATATTGGCTTTCATTACCCTTTTTCATAAAATTTTATATTAATATATAGGAGTATATGTACTAATATTAGAATAATATATATATATATATATATATATATATATATATATATATATATATATATATATATATATATATATATATATATATATATATATATATACGGGTAATTCACATGATGTTTTCAACAGAAATAGAGCTTATTGAGCTCCAGGAAGATGTGGGTTTGAAGCTAGCACATAAAAACTCATCTCTAGCTGACTTTTGGTAACAAATCCCAGAAGCAAAGTATCACAAATTATCTCTGTTTTTGGGACAAGTTACTTCTTCTTAGAATAGCTTTGACATCATATCAGCCAGAATTTAAACTATTAACTGAAGACTCGAAGTCTTCAACGAGCAGAGATTAAACATATTCTGCTGTGGTGAGTAGGACTACTATAGAGTTGTATCTTTATTATTTATAAATACAATTTTAAAATATTTTCTGTGGCTCTTGAAGGTTTGGTTAAGTAAAGTTTGTTAGGAAACAGGACAAGTGTTTCCTGACGCGGGTCTTAGATGATGACCCGCCGCTGGACCGAGACCTTCCGCTGCCTAACCGGTCCACCCCTTTAAAAATTAATGGTTATTTAATAACCACTTTTTTTCTCTTGAACATTAGAAAATGTATGAAAAGTATTGAACGTGGTTCTTCTTACCGAAGAACTTGCCAACCCCTGGAATATAACAAGAGACAGTATAACAGCCACTTTAATGTCATGATATCTTGTTAATTAAAATAAAATCCAAACATTTTAAGCAAATATTCTAAATTTTCTTGCCACAGATAAGACAAACTGTAGATACAAAGCCAGATGTACTTGTTAACCCCTTTTGGGGCTTAGCTGCTGCACCTTTCTTGCATCCATATGTTCTAGCTTTTTCACCCGCAGGATGGATGTGGTGGTGCACAAGACACTAGCCACTCCGGCTAGTGTCCTGTGCACCACCGTGTCCTGGTGTCATCACCGTGTCCTGGTGTCATTACGTCACACACACTGCTTCGTGCCCTGGTGTAACCACGTCACATACACTGCTTCGTGCCCTGGTGTCACTACGTCACACACACTGCTTCGTGCCCTGGTGTCACTACGTCACACACACTGCTTCGTGCCCTGGTGTCACTACGTCACACACACTGCTTCGTGTCCTAGTGTGAATGTTACTCGCACTACGTCGTGCTCTGGTGTGAGCACATTACACAGTGCTTCGTGTCCAGGTGTGAGCACATTACACAGTGCTTCGTGTCCAGGTGTGAGCACATTACACAGTGCTTCGTGTCCAGGTGTGAGCACATTACACAGTGCTTCGTGTCCAGGTGTGAGCACATTACACAGTGCTTCGTGTCCAGGTGTGACCACATTACACAGTGCTTCGTGTCCAGGTGTGAGCACATTACACAGTGCTTCGTGTCCAGGTGTGACCACATTACACAGTGCTTCGTGTCCAGGTGTGACCACATTACACAGTGCTTCGTGTCCAGGTGTGACCACATTACACAGTGCTTCGTGTCCAGGTGTGACCACATTACACAGTGCTTCGTGTCCAGGTGTGACCACATTACACAGTGCTTCGTGTCCAGGTGTGACCACATTACACAGTGCTTCGTGTCCAGGTGTGACCACATTACACAGTGCGTCGGGCCGAGGTGTGACCAGTGCTTCGTGTCCAGGTGTGACCACATTACACAGTGCTTCGTGTCCAGGTGTGACCACATTACACAGTGCTTCGTGCCCAGGTGTGACCACATTACACAGTGCTTCGTGCCCAGGTGTGAGCACATTACACAGTGCTTCGTGCCCAGGTGTGACCACATTACACAGTGCTTCGTGCCCAGGTGTGACCACATTACACAGTGCTTCGTGCCCAGGTGTGACCACATTACACAGTGCTTCGTGCCCAGGTGTGACCACATTACACAGTGCTTCGTGCCCAGGTGTGACCACATTACACAGTGCTTCGTGCCCAGGTGTGAGCACATTACACAGTGCTTCGTGCCCAGGTGTGAGCACATTACACAGTGCTTCGTGTCCAGGTGTGACCACATTACACAGTGCTTCGTGCCCAGGTGTGACCATATTACACAGTGCTTCGTGTCCTGGTGTGACCACATTACACAGTGCTTCGTGCCCAGGTGTGACCACATTACACAGTGCTTCGTGCCCAGGTGTGACCACATTACACAGTGCTTCGTGTCCAGGTGTGACCACATTACACAGTGCTTCGTGTCCAGGTGTGACCACATTACACAGTGCTTCGTGCCCAGGTGTGACCACATTACACAGTGCTTCGTGCCCAGGTGTGACCACATTACACAGTGCTTCGTGTCCTGGTGTGACCACATTACACAGTGCTTCGTGCCCAGGTGTGACCACATTACACAGTGCTTCGTGCCCAGGTGTGACCACATTACACAGTGCTTCGTCCCCTGGTGTGACCACATTACACATACTGTTTCGTGCCCTGGTGTGACCATGTCACAAGTTACCAGACACAATCATCTCATAACATTATTGGTATACAATACCAACAATTTGCAGAATTAGATGTGCAACACCTGCGTATGTTAATTTTGAAGACGTTTTGCCAACCACTGCCTTTATCAGTTCAAAACATAATATCTAAAGACAGATGAAGATGAAGTAATCAGTCCCACAGCCTCGGAGAAGATACTCACCGCCTTAGTCTTGATGAATCAAGGTGTTGCACATGTGTCTAATGTACGACCATCTCACCGCAAGTGTCACTTAACTCGTCAGGGCGACAGACAGCTGAGAGACATCAACACGTGTCTACCACAGTCGCTCTTATCTAAGGTTATTCTCAAAACATTAAACACTCAAGAACAAAAACCAGTTCAGACTAAATATACAGATGTTTGTTTGCACAAACTCTGATCGCCATTTGCGGTACCATAATCACACACAAAATGGAAGTAACTTTCAAATTAACATTTAGCTAGGAAACACAAAATTCACATAAACAATAGTGAAGAAGCTTGAGTTCTGAGGACAGGCATACACTTCTGTTTACTAAATACACTTTATTTTTTGTATGTATTTCATAATATCTTAATGTTACGACACAACTTATCTCCATTTTTTACATTAATTTTCTTACGTAATTCCCAATGCCAAGTCCTGAATGTTCCCTGTAAACTTGTATTGTTTTATTTTGAGTTAGTTTAATTTTAATTACATAAACGTATATTAGACCACAAATAAGCAAACAACAAAAAAAAGATATCCACATGTGACATCGAGGTAGCTGAGATGCGGCAGGAAATATTTACAACTGCACGAGTGAGTGAGTACTTATGGTGCCAGAATGGGTAGCATAAGAGGGCAACCCAGGCACTGTTGGATGTTATCATGCCAAGTGCTACAAACAACCAGTGCGAGGGTTGCCCAGAGTACAAGCCACACCTGGGAATGTGTTTTAAGGAAGCCTTCAATAAGTAGAAGGCAGTACTATGGGGCTGAAAAACATCAGTACTTATTATAGGCCTGGAGAGATCATTGCAAGAAATTAGTGTAGTGTCAGAAGTGCCCATGAGAAGCTGAGTCTGGATGTGATAACACAGGTTATGGGGCTGCCAAGTAGCTCTGGTGCTTGGCTGGGTAGTTTGTAAAAGCTTAGCGTTAAATGTTACCATAAGGGAGATGAAACTAAATAACAAAACGAAGTTCTAAAATTCTGCACATGATAATATTTAGAATTTTTGCTATTTAGAATTTTTGCTATGTCCAATACTTTCTGAGAAAGTAAACATCTTACTTCCACAATAGCTAGGCTTCCCTCCCTAGATGTTATAATTATATATATATGTCGTGCCGAATATGTAAAACTTGCGATCTTGGCTTAAATAGCAACGCTCATCTTGCCATATAAGACAAGCGAAAATTTGTGTATGCAATAATTTCGCAAAAATCATTCTGAATCTAACGAAAAAAAAATTTCATTGTGTCTTAGTATTAAATTACTGTAAATGTATTTAAATATATTTAGTTGGATTAGCCTAAAATAAATTACGCTTTTTATAATAAGGTTAGGTAAGTTTTCTAAGATTCTTTTGGCGCAAAATTAAAACTTTTTACATTAACATTAATGAAAAAATATATCTTTAAACGTATAAGAGAAAATTTTATGACCAGTTTTACATATTCGGCACGACATACATATATATATATATATATATATATATATATATATATATATATATATATATATATATATATATATATGTGTGTGTGTGTGTGTGTGTATGTATGTGTAGGCTAGACCCTTTATATACCTTCCTTTAATGCATTACTTTCATTATTCCTTGATAATGTGAGTAGTCACAAAAGCGCTTTGAATTTCTCTATTTTTTCACAGTGGTTGTTTTGTATATATATATATATATATATATATATATATATATATATATATATATATATATATATATATATATATATATATATATATATATTTATTGCTGAAAATGAAAGAACTTTGTCTTTTGTGATTAAAGTTTTTCCAGTCAGTAAAGTCTGTCACAGGTGGTATTCCGACAATGTCTAGAGCTAGTAAAATACCAAAAGATGGGATATAGACTCTATGGAGAGGCAAACTCTAAGAGGATATGAGGACTGTAGAAAGGAATACAAAAAGAAATTTACAACTAAAGTCAAAGTATGGAAGCGACTGAAAAGTAATACATAGAATGCAAGCTAGACAATTTCTCCAATAAAAGGAAAAATGAGTTCTTCTATATCGGCATTTGGTTGAAAGAAATGCTGGCTTTTTAGTTCTGAAGAATGTAATTAAGTTTAAGAAAAAGCCTGTACATACGAGACGGAAAATTTGGAGTGTTCGGATTTTAGGTTTTAAAGTAAAACTACCAGAAAAAGCAAATGAATGGAACAATACTTTGAGAAAATAAATAAGGAGTCGAATATGTGGTGCGTCTTGCCTGGTAGATGAGCCTCGTGCTATATATCATGAAAACTGTGTGTTATCTTTGTTGAAGAACGTGTTAGCAAATGAAACACAAGACGAAGACAACCAATGCAAGAACTTGAATCAACATTTGCCAGAGTGTGATCGTCCATAAAGAACAGTGATGGCTCCCAATTTTCTTCCAAGTACTTGAGTCAGTTCATAAAAGTATATGTACAAGCAGAAGCAACATAAAATAAAGTAAAAATATGATGAAAACAATCACTGCTGATGATGAAGATAAACATACTGTGGCGTGCTGCTGTGACACTCGAAACACAATTCTATTTCATTCCTGGTATGCTTTAAACGAAAACGATATGAAGAAAGCCTAAGAATAGTTGAGAAAGCAGCAGCCATTACAAATGAATATATAAGACCACAGGTGTCTTACACCGAGTAGTACCCACCACCAGCAGACCTGACTGGATCTGGATATTACCACCGAAGCTGCTACTTTATTGTGCATCCCACATCCATTCTGTCGACAGTAGAGCAAGAGCATGTGGATACACAAAAGGACTAAGAACAAGGCTGCAAAAGGGAGTAACAGGAATACAGCTGGATTTATATCTACAGTTGATTTAACTGTTTCAAGTAAAAGGACACAAGTGCAACTAATGTGACATTTATTGTGGCAACGTTTCGCTCTCCAGGAGCTTTATCAAGCCATTATATCAGCCATTGTAATGGCTTGATAAAGCTCCTGGAGAGCGAAACGTTGCCACAATAAATGTCACATTAGTTGCACTTGTGTCCTTTTACTTTACATATTGTCGGTAATTCTACCAACTTTATTACAAACTGTTTCAAGCATATTTACGAAATTTGCTTGATATGTCTGGCATCTTATTTTTATTAATACGATATTTTGGCATATCACATAGATTAATATATTGTCTATCTTTATATTCCTCAATAAGTGGACAATTAAGCACGCAGTGTTCAAGACTGTAACTAATTCTGCTGACCACATACTTTGCATTTAGTTTGATAATCATCTGCATGTCTGCTCAACTGCAGGTAGTATTTATAACTAAGCCTAAGTCTGGCTACTACAACATAAGTCTGTCTGTTCACACTGCAAGTTGCTCCATAAATGTACTTATCTAGGTTCGTGTTATCAGGTGAACGACAGATCCACTCAGGCATTCCTATACCATTCAATTTCATTATTAACTTCTCTCTTAATATTATTCCCAATGCTAGACACAGACACACCAAAGTTATATTCCACATTATCTTCCAGGGTACAATCTTTGGCTAACTAATCAATTATATCATGAAGGAATAATTCACTGTGTGATGAAATCCATAAAAAAATTATGCATTAATTCGATCTTCCGAATAAAATAAAAAAGTGATAAAAAAAGACTAGGGATAAAGAACTAGACATCATTATTTCTGCTACTTGGGCGTCTCGTTCCTACCCAACATTCATATCGTTCTTTGACTGCTTATGCACGAGATATCTGAATTAAAGTTAAAATTTAATATTTTGTCTACGATGGAAGTTTCCGTCTTGTATATTATAATGGGATGTACTTCCCTATATAACACTTTTTTACATAATACATGTGATTGTGACTCATCTTCTATATGTACCACTGATATTGTTAACAAATCGTTCTCTACGTAAAGTAATTAATGACAAGATGACTCTTTGCATGAAACTGCTTGAGTAGGACAAACCTTCTTTTTTTTGGGGGAGGGGGGCTGTATGGAGCACCTAAGACTGAAACCGTATTATATCAGTGGTAACAGTTACACTTGCAAGACTTTCGTCTACAATAACAAGTGCAAGCATTCACTGCCTACGAGTTTACCATCAAACTCAGATGTGACGATTTATTCAATTGCCACCAGAGATTTGGGGATGGAAAATTTACCGTAATCCAATGCTCCCTATCCCAACTCTTAAGACAGCAGCTCCAGAGATGCTCCTGAACCTACTATAATGCACTTGTAGGAAGGGTTGTGATGGGTAATGCAGCTGTAAAAATGGCTGGCTTAAGATGCTCAAGTATATACAGGCACTGTCAGGGAAAAGCATGTAACAATGATGTTTCTTTTAATGCTTCTTTTCCAGATGACTTTGTTGATCATAACATTGATGATGATCTGTTAACTGTTGTTACTGATAATGGTAACAATGATGCTAGTGAAAACCATTACATATATGATGACGAGGATTATAATGTAGACGATGCTCCTGACAATTAATGCGCCTTTATCTGTGAACCAAATTATTATAAGGCACTGAATCAGATTAAAAAAATCATAAGTAACCACTAGTACTGAATAAGTTGCGAAGAAAAGGAAATCGTCATAAAGACATTATTCGTGAAACAGACCTACAGGATATACCACATAAAATACGTTATATACTCATATTGTTATTAAGTATCATATCCCCTAACAAGTACAATATGAATAACACAATAGCCGCATAGCCGCCACTTTTTCAAGATTTCAACGAAAACTCGCTTGACACAAGTCACGATGTTTGATATTATGTTCATGAAAATTTTTTAAAAAATCCTGCCGAATATCATTTCCTTACGAATATCTATATATTTGTTTTTAAAGAAATTCAGTCGTAGACTCCAACTGGTCTGATATGTTTTGATTATCGGAACTGACAAGGAACTTAAATTTTTATTTTGCCTACTTCGTGCTAAATTTAATGTTAGTGGAAAACAAAACTTCTAGAGTATATATGCAGCTTGTACATACTTTCTGTTGACGTTCTCATCACGTAGTGTTTACTAATTAGCGAATACCACATCTTAATACGACTTTAGTTTATCCCTTACCCAGAGTGACATGGAGAGTGTTAAGTAAATATAGCGCTTTATGGGAGAGGTAAACACACGTCCCAGTCACTCACACCCCTTTCCTTCCACAAACATTAAACTCCTTCCTTCTTCCTCATTCACTCCTCTGCCCTCCCTCTTCCTCATTCCCATCCTCACTCTCTCTCTCTCTCTCTCTCTCTCTCTCTCCACTCGGAATACGTTCTCCAAGAAGGAAACCAGAAAGACATTCCAGAGCAAACACGGAAAAAACTGGAAGAACAAGTATCCAATCCGAACACTTAGGCAACAAATTACTGAAAGACAGAAAGAAAGAACAGAACCAACCCAGTGAAAACAGGAGCTCCACAAACACAACTGTGTCATTCTCCGTCGTGCAAGGGTCCTCAACCTTACACCAGCAGATACAAGAAACGTTGCCGGAACAAACGCAGAAGCTGTCGAAAAGAAACTTGATAATTTTCATCAGAATGTGTTTGATCTGACCCAAAGCCGAGATGCCGGAACACAGTCTCGCAACTCAGCACAGGTTTGTCAACCACACACCACTTAACATGTCACTACAGCACCCACAGCCAACCCACGGCTCCATCTACCACCCACCTTCCTGCCAAACACCATGCCACTTTCCACATCCTTATCCAACGCCCTCGTCCCCGCCCACTACCCTCGAGCCCGCCCACTACCCTTGCCCCCGCCCACTACCCTTGCCCCCGCTCACTACCCTCGCCTCCATACATTATTCCCTCCTCCACCCACTATTCTTGCCTCCACCCACTACCCTCGTCTCCACCCACTACCATCGCCTCCACCCAATACCCTCGTCTCCATCCACTACCCTCGCCTCAACCCACTATTCTTGCCTCCACACCACTGGAATACTGCTGTACATTAACATCTCCATACAAAGCAGGTGAAATCGCAGATCTAGAGAGTGTACAGAGATCCTTTACTGCACGTATAAGTTCTGTCAAGCACCTTAACTACTGGGAACGCTTGGAAGCACTTGACTTGTACTCGTTGGAACGCAGGAGGGAGAGATATATCATAATCTACACTTGGAAAATCTTGGAAGGAATGGTCCCAAATCTGCACACAGAAATCACTCCCTACGAAAGTAAAAGACTGGGCAGGCGATGCAAAATGCCCCCAATAAAAAGTAGGGGCGCCATTGGTACACTAAGAGAAAACACCATAAGTGTCCGGGGCCCAAAACTGTTCAACAGCCTCCCATCAAGCATTAGGGGAATTGCCAATAAACCCCTGGCTGCCTTCAAGAGAGAGCTGGACAGATACCTAAAGTCAGTGCCGGATCAGCCGGGCTGTGGCTCGTACGTCGGACTGCGTGCGGCCAGCAGTAACAACCTAGTTGATCAGGCCCTGATCCATCGGGAGGCCTGGTCATGGACCGGGCCGCGGGGGCGTTGATCCCCGGAATAACCTCCAGGTAACCCACGTCTCCACAACACCTGCCCTGTAGTACACTGTTGTCCCCACAACACCTGCCTTGTAGTACACTGTTGTCCCCACCACACCTTCCTTGTAGCACACTGTTGTCTCCACAACACCTTCCTTGTAGCACACTGTTGTCCCCACAACGCCTGCCTTGTAAGACACTGTTGTCTCCACAACACCTTCCTTGTAGTACACTGTTGTCCCCACAACACCTGCCTTGTAGTACACTGTTGTCCCCACAACACCTGCCTTGTAGTACACTGTTGTCCCCACAACACCTGCCTTGTAGTACACTGTCTCCACAACACCTTCCTTGTAGCACACTGTTGTCCCCACAACGCCTGCCTTGTAAGACACTGTCTCCACAACACCTGCCCTGTAGTACACTGTTGTCCCCACAACACCTGCCTTGTAGTACACCGTTGTCTCAACAACACCTGAGGCCAGATTTTATTATTGAATTCCCGATCAACAACGCTGTTGCTGCCAGAGACCCGCATGCCTCTGGAAAAAAAAGAGAAAATGCAGATGTAGTATGCAACTACTTTGCAAAAGCCTTTCATAAGTGCAACCATGGGATAATTTTACACAGAAGGCGTGCAAAAGAAATAACTGGGAAGGTGGGCAGATGGATTTTTAACTTCCTCACAAACAGAACCAAAGTGTAATATGAAACGGAGTGAAATCGGGGGCCACTACAGTGAAAAGTTCTGTTCCCCACAGCACCTTTCTCGCCTTACTCCTCTTCCTCATTTCTGACACAGACAACGCCGATACTAGAATCTGTATGAAAGTGAAAGCTACAGAAGACACAGCAAGCCTCCAAGCTGATATAAACCAAGAATTCCAGTGGACAGTTGATAACAATATGATGTACAATGAGGACAAATTTCAGTTAATACGACAGAGAAGAATGGAGGAAATAAAAATAAGATTAGACAGACTCACGTTCTCAATTTCAGTGAGCAACACAACATTATTATCACAGCTTCAAGAAAATTAATAGGATGGATAACTAGAAACTTACAAAACAAGGAATGTCAAGTCAATGATAATACTGTTCAGGTTACTCGTTCTCTCTAGGCTGGAGTATTGCTGTGGTGTACCAATGATCCCCTTCAAGACAGGTGAAATTTCTGAGCTAGAAAATGTACAGAGAACCTTCACAGCTTGTATAAACTCAATTAAGCACTTATATTATAGGGAGCGCTTGACGTCCCTAGAACTGTACTCCTCAGAACATAGACAAGAAAAATACATCATAATCTACGAGGTGCTATCAAAAAGTTCCCGGACTCAAGGAAGGTTATTCACGAAGATCGTTATCAGAGTATCCAGGACTGCAAGTGTTGTGGGAATTTCTTCTAGGTAGTGTTTTGGGGAGGGAGAGATTCGCTGGGATCAGTGTAAAGCCTTCCAAAGAGAGTACTTCGAGAGAAAAAAAAACTCAACTTGGTGATTATGTAAGCCTATATAATTTTTTCGCGGCAGCCCAGTAACTTTTTGATAGTACCTTGTACACCTAGAAGATACAGGAGGTCCCAAACCTGCACTGATGAACTACACACATCCTCGAATGGTTCCTAAAGAGTAAAACTGCCAATCACATGGAATCATAACAGTCGCACAATCCAAGGCAGCATGGGTTTAGAGCAGGTAACTTCTGCTTTACACAACTGCTAGATAATGATGTAGTACTGGATTCACTAAAAGGCAAACTAAATGCTGGTGTAATGTGCAGTGATTTTGGAAAAGGGGTCTAACAATACAACCATGGCATCAATGCTAACATAATGCTTGCAAAACGAATAACTGGACGAGTAGGCAGAAGGATATTTAACTTCTTAAATAGAACTCAGAGAGTAGAAGCAAACAAAGTGAAGTCAGACGCTGCCTCAGTGAAAAGTTTTGTTCCTCAAGTCACAGTACTTGCCCTATTTCCGCTTCTGATTCTTACTATATATCCGACATTGTCAGTGTGAAGGTTTACTCAGCCCTGTAACAACTTCAGACAGTATTACCAAGGCTGGCTCCTCCTCCTCAGGAAAATTAGTGAATAGAAAAAAGAACAAAACCTGACAAACATAAACACTTTATTATTTAGAAAATATAAAATATAAAACACTTAAATATGAAATATTGATCCTACCTTAAAGAAAATGAAAAATGAAAAATATAAAAGATATCTGAATTCAACGCTAATATATATATATATATATAAAACTTGGGTGTCTAGTGTTGGTGACACTGCGTGTTGTTGAAATCGTAGCCGTTGCCGATGATGGGGGGGGTCGCAGGTGTTGGTGACAACCCACCGGCTCGTTCTTCACAGATTTTATAGCCGTCAATAATCCATCCAGATGACAGGAAAGCAGGTTTTATTCCACTGCAATGATGAGGGGTTATATCCTGCTACTTACATACACAAACAGGTAAGTGGATCAGAAATTGGGACGTCTCAGAACGTTAGTCCGTCTCCTTCAATTTCTACTCGTTGATTGGCAGGTGACCCTCTCTGTCCTTTCAAGCTGTAAAGAGAGACAGATTACCCACTGCTTAAGACATCACTCTCCATGATAAGTACAATACCTAAAAGATGTGGTGATTATTAAAACATTTTAACCTATCAAGACTGAAAGGACTAAGTTAATTATTCATCAAAAGTGAAGCTTTCAACAAATAAGTCCTCTAAAATATGATCAGGCATGTACTTACAGTAGTGTTGGGAGCTGTGAGTCGAATGATTTACTGTTTGACCGGAGCCCCACACGTCACCTTTCGGGGAGGGGGGAAGAGGGAGGGGAAGGGATAGAGTGAGAGCTAGACTGACCCTACCTTAACAAGCAGCCGGCAATCAAACTATCACTTTCGGGGAGGGGGAAAAAGGGGGGAATAGCGGGAGCTGGACTTACCCTACCCCAACAAGTAGCCGGCAATCAAACTATCACTTTCGGGGAGGGGGAAAAAGGGGTTAATAGCGGGAGCTTGACTTACCCTACCTTAACAAGTAGCCGGCAATGAAACTATTGTTACTATATACTCCCTCGCTACTCCTATCTATTGAACTTTTCCCTCACAGTCAGGACACAAGTCATAACACCGTAACATCCTTTGCTGATGACAACAGAATCTCTGAAGTGACGTCCACTGAAAACACAGCGAATCTTCAGGAAGATATAATTCAAGTTCTCCAGCGGGGCTCAGACAACATCATTATGTCTAACAAGGACAGGTTTGAATGGGTCAACAATGGAGGAATGGAAGAAATAAAAATTGTAACATAGTACAAGACAAATTCAAATCACTCAGTATAGTGAAAATCTCACATGTGAGACTCATGAGTAATAATGTCAGAAGATCTCACAGTCAAGGATCACAATAACACTATCACTACCGCAGAAAATAATGAAAAGTTGATTAGCTAGAAATTTTCAAGACAAGTGACGTTGAGCCAATGATAGTACTCTTTACGTCACTTGTTCTCTCTATCCTGAAATACTGCAGTATACTAACAGTCCCTTCATTTCAGGCGAGACTGTTGAGCTGAAAAACGTACAGAGAACTTTCACTGCTCGTATATACTACGTCAAACATCTGAAATACTGGGAATGCTTCAACTGCATTCCTTAGAAATAGGCAAGAAAGGTACATAATTTACACATGGAAAATCCTGAAGGGATTAGTCTCAGACCTGAACACCGAAAACACTCCATATGATAAGGGACTTGGTAGATGGTGCAAAATACCTAAAGCAGAAAGCAGAGGCGTGGCGAGTACACTACGAATTCGACGAGTCTCTCAGGTACCCGACTCTTCATCACCCTCACTCAGTGTATGTGGAGAATTACCAACAAACCTCTGGTGGCCTTCAAGAGAGAACTGACAAGTTCCTCAAATCAGTGCCTGACTAGTTGGGCTGTGGTTCGTATGCTGAACCGTGCACGGCCAGCAGTAACCGCCTGGTTGATCAGGGAGAGGATCATAAAACAATATATTAAGAAGTCTAGACTCAGTGAACAGGGACATGCTTGATATGCGAGAGGGAGCCGATGACTTAGATGACAGCTAAGAAAAAAAAAGTAAATGAGCCATATGCACGTAAAATTATGTTTTCAGTGCAGGTAGTAAGTAAATGAACTATACAAAAAGGTATTCGAGGCAACATTTATACACACTTTAAGTAGTATGAAGGACTGGGCCCTGGAGGTCAGGAATTAGTAAAGACCGTCCATAATAGTTAAGAGGCTGGGCCAGTTATGAATCACTCAGAGTAAACACATGTGCATGCATACGCTCTGTACTGAGCAGTCTCACAGTAACACATGTAGCTGAAGCTGTATCAAGTGTTTCTTATGATGAAGTGAGTGACACCCATAACGAGTGTATCTTTTTAATGTGTGCTCAGACACCACGCAAGTTCATTGACAAGTACTGGTTCAACCCTTAACACATCTCTGCGAATTTTTAACAGAATAAAAAAGAAATACTAGTTAAAGAAATGAAAAAAAGACAGTTTAAAGTGAATGAACCACACAGTGTCCAAGAGAAACAGAGGCATAATAGCCTCCAATGAAAATGAAAGAAATTCAAAATACTTTTTTTATCATATGTTCTTGTTTATGGATGGAAATGAACACTGTAGAAGGCTCACTGGACATACAATGAGTGAAATACTTAACTTGCCAACATACCCATGATTTCTCACATAACACTAACGCCATTCGATTCTGAAGGCGCAATTGACAGTACGCCCTTGTAATATCCCAGCCCAGAATCGTGAAAAATGTACATGTAACAAGAACCGAAAAAAATCACGGATCGTATTCCAGGTTTTTGCTCTATAATAGCTATTTTCTGTTTTCCTGAAAACTTTTAGTACAACTTTAAGTCTATGAATGAATTTTAAGAAGCAAGATTGCTCAACACAGGAATTCACAAGAGTTGTACAACTGAGGGCAACATAGGTTAAGAGGAGGTCGCTCTCGCTCTTCGCTACTGCTGGACCATTACGACACGATGCACTGGAAGACAAACAAGAGGAAGATGTAGTGCATACAGACTTTGCAAAAGCCTTCTACCCTGTATTCATGGTTTGACGGCGCACAAAATGTGTGCAAACGGATCAAGTGGAAAAGTGGACAGACAGATTTTTAACTTTTTATAACAAAACCAAAGAGTAATAGTGAACAAAAAAATCAGTGAGAGTGCCAATAGCGATCATTTTTTTTCCTCAAGGCACAGAACCCACCCTAGTTTTATCTCTTATTCCCATATCCGACATCATCTTTTGCAGGCAATACTAAAAATAATTTGAGAATGGCATCCACTGAGGACACAGCAAACTTTCAAGCTGATATAAACCAATCAGAGATTCCATCTTTTCACAGAAAAAAATTATGTTGAACGAGGACAAATTTCAGTTACTCTGCCATGGAAAAATCGAAGAAATAAAAAACCGGAACCGAATATAAAATAAATGCAAACCACTCAACAGAGCGGAAATGTGAAGGAGTTATGAGTGATAATGAATCATCTCACATTCAAGGACTGCAACAGTGTTATTATCACAACTGCAAGGAAAACTAAGACATATTTCCATCGCTGTGTGATCCATGGAAGGTATCCTGTATTACATAACACCGGCTCCTGTGCCTCAACGTACGAGACTGGAATAGTACAGAGTGCGATATAAACTGATAATGAAGTTAAATATTAGCAATGATGAGTTGAAGGGAATCAGAAGACGCATTCACAAGTTATCATATAAACTAATTTCCAAATTGTTCCAATAAAATGGTTAATTAGGACATACACAGATTAAATCTAATTCAAACCTTTCAAAGAAAATAATATCCCATCATACACAAGCAAATTAAGGTTGAAGCCGCTCAGAAGCTGTATTATCAAATTATCAGCAAGGAAGGTTTGAAGATAATTACTTGTGACACTCAGAACATGAACAATAGTATTTCATTATTTAAAATTTCTTCCAAAATAGCAAACTGGGGCCAACATAGGCTAACATCAATCCAAATAAGTACAGTAAGTCTTAAGTAAGTCTAGTGTATATAACATACAAATATATAAGAATGGTTTTAAGGGCACACCATGTCCCAGACACATTAAAGAACATAACCCAGGGTAACAAAATACATCAAGCACCGTCATTTACTTTTGATCACATTAGTACAAAAAGTTTATAGCAGGTCAGAGTATTCATTTTGCAGTTACTGCACAGAATAAAAAAAATGTGCCTACACAGCCTAAATACATGAAACTTTCCGTCCATTTCATCCGATGCTTCAGCCATTAAAGATTAATGTTGTTAACTATTGTTATATTTTAATCAGAGGAAATTGCTAAAACTGTAGGGGTGGTAGAGTGTTTGTAGAATGTGAAGTATTCAAATTTGATCCAAGAAGGGGAAAGACAGGTCCAGTTCCCTGGATCAAGAGCCCCTCACCAGCATCAAGCAAAAATAATGAAATAAGGTAAAATAACACTACACCATTTTGAGATTGAAAGTGGCAAACTACTCCATTAAATATACCAACCTTCTAATAAGTAGGACATACCAGTGTTGAAAAATTGAAAGTAATCAGAGGAGCCTCTGTCTCCACCTATCACATGGAAACAAAATTTGGAACTGACCAATGTAACAGTGTGTACAGGACGCTCACACATGAAGCTGATTCAAGATACATTAAACTAGTGATGGAAATTTGAAGCCAATCGACTAAGGCGTTTTCAGGTAATTGAAATATGTGGGAAAGCCTCTCCTCGTTACACATGAAAACACCATAAATCAACGAAGTTTTATTTCCGGTTTTCTTTTCTCATTTACATTCTATTTAAAAGTCTCTACAATTCTATAACAGAAACATTTGATTTCTTTAATCTAATTTAATAAAAATTAGCAAAAACAATAATTCGAAAAATCTATTAAAAATTAATGAAAAAATCCTTGGTACTTCCCACAAAGATACACCAGAATTTAGGGAGTGTGGCTGATCAGAAGTGCCATTTACTGGATATTATATGGGGGAAACAATATGCTTCATAAAATTGGCAAATTTAAATGTACACAGTGAGTGACAAGCTGTGTTATAATAAAGTCTACTAATGGTAAAAGTTTGAAGCCACTCTGATACCAACAATTCCAAGATTTTTAACCATTTAAGTAAAATTCCTTGAGCGTGAGATCTTCTAACATTATCACTCCCAGGTCTCTCACATTAGACTCACGTTCTATAAGAATTCGAGCTTGTCTTGTGTTCCGATCTTGTTTTTATTTCCGCAGTCCTTCCGTGGCGTAGTAACTGATTTCCCTCCCCCCCCCCCACCATACATCATTTGTCGATGGAAGACATGGTTGATATCAGCCTGGAGGTTCGCTGGGTCTTATGGACGCCATTCTCATGAAGATTCCAGTATCATGTGTAAAAGATGATAGAGTGCTATGTTTTCATCCCTGTGTCAGATATGAGACTGTGAAAGAAGTGGGATAAATATTGTGGCTTGGAGGAACCAACCTTTCCGTTCTAGCAGTCACTGATTTGGCTCTGTTTACTACTGTTTTTTTTTTCTTGGTTCTATTAGTTAAGAAGTTAAATATCCATCTGCCCACCACACCAGTTATTCCTTGTTTAACACAGAGGATTATATATGACATAGTGATGTTCTAAAGTTTAAAGTAGGATCAAACATCAAAAGAACAGCAGCAGCAGCAGGAACAGCAACAGCTGTTGTAGTAGTAGTAGTAGTAGTAGTAGAAGAAGTAGTAGTAGTAGTAGTAGTAGTAGTAGAAGAAGTAGTAGTAGTAGTAGTAGTAGTAGTAGAAGAAGTAGTAGTAGTAGTAGTAGTAGTAGTAGAAGAAGTAGTAGTAGTAGTAGTAGTAGTAGTAGTAGAAGAAGAAGAAGTAGTAGTAGTAGTAGTAGTAGTAGAAGTAGTAGTAGTAGTAGTAGTAGTAGTAGTAGTAGTAGTAGTAGTAGTAGTAGTAGAAGAAGAAGTAGTAGTAGTAGTAGCAGTAGTAATAGTAGTAGCCGCCGCCGCCGCAGCAGCAGCAGCAGCAACAACAGCATTCCCATCAATAACAGGATGGGTACAACAAAGCACACATCTTTGCGTTAACAGTAAAGCTGTCAGTTGCGTGATCGACGGATACCATCTGGCTGGTTACATTAATCTGTGCTGTTGTTTCCTTTACCCCCCCTCACCCCTTCTTCACCCCACCTTCATCATAATGCCTCCCTCCCCGCCCCGCCCCGCGTGCTTCCTCCCCTCTCTAATCCTTCTCTCATACTCCCCAGTGATCCTTCTCTCATACTCTCCAGTGATCCTTCTCTCATGCTCCTGTAACACTAACAATTCTTCCAGGTTTACATACTCTACTCTTCCAGGTTTACATACCATCTACTACATGTAAAACTCGACTTCCCCTGTAGAAATATTTTTGTTATCACTGTCTATCTTTCATTCTCCCCGTTATTTCCTTTCCAAACACACTTTATTCTTTCTGTAATCCTCAGTCTTACCTGGAGGTTATTCCGGGGATCAACGCCCCCGCGGCCCGGTCCATGACCAGGCCTCCCGATGGATCAGGGCCTGATCAACTAGGCTGTTACTGCTGGCCGCACGCAGTCCGACGTACGAGCCACAGCTCGGCTGATCCGGCACTGACTTTAGGTATCTGTCCAGCTCTCTCTTGAAGGCAGCCAGGGGTTTATTGGCAATTCCCCTAATGCTTGATGGGAGGCTGTTGAACAGTTTTGGGCCCCGGACACTTATGGTGTTTTCTCTTAGTGTACCAATGGCGCCCCTACTTTTTATTGGGGGCATTTTGCATCGCCTGCCCAGTCTTTTACTTTCGTAGGGAGTGATTTCTGTGTGCAGATTTAGGACCATTCCTTCCAAGATTTTCCAAGTGTAGATTATGATATATCTCTCCCTCCTGCGTTCCAACGAGTACAAGTCAAGTGCTTCCAAGCGTTCCCAGTAGTTAAGGTGCTTGACAGAACTTATACGTGCAGTAAAGGATCTCTGTACACTCTCTAGATCTGCGATTTCACCTGCTTTGAATGGAGATGTTAATGTTCAGCAGTATTCCAGCCTAGAGAGAACAAGTGATTTGAAAAGGATCATCATGGGCTTGGCATCTCTCGTTTTGAAAGTTCTCATTATCCATCCTATCATTTTCTTTGCACGTGCGATCGTGGCACTGTTGTGATCCTTGAAAGTGAGATCCTCAGACATTACTACTCCCAGGTCCCTTACATTATTTTTCCGCTCTATTGTATGGCCGGAGTCAGTAGTATACTCTGTTCTAGTTATTATCTCCTCCAGTTTTCCATAACGGAGTAATTGGAATTTGTCCTCATTGAACATCATATTGTTTACTGTTGCCCACTGGAAAACTTTGTCTATATCTTCTTGGAGGTTAACCGCGTCCTCAGCAGATGACAGCCTCATGCAGATCCTAGTATCATCCGCAAAGGATGATACGGTGCTGTGGTGTATATCTCTGTTTATGTCTGATATGAGGATAAGGAATAAGATGGGGGCGAGTACTGTGCCTTGTGGAACAGAGCTCTTCACTATGGCAGCCTCCGATTTAACTCTGTTGACCACTACTCTTTGTGTTCGATTTGTTAGGAAGTTGAAGATCCATCTCCCCACTTTCCCAGTTATTCCTTTAGCACGTATTTTATGGGCTATTACGCCATGATCGCATTTGTCAAATGCTTTTGCAAAGTCTGTGTATATTACATCTGCATTCTGATTTTCTTCCAGTGCATCCAAGGCCATGTCATAGTGATCCAGTAGTTGTGAGAGGCAGGAGCGACCTGCCCTGAACCCATGTTGCCCTGGATTGTGCAGATTTTGGGAATCCAGGTGATTTGCAATCCTGCTTCTTAGCACTCTTTCAAAGATTTTTATGATGTGGGACGTCAGAGCTATTGGTCTATAGGTCTTAGCTAATGCTTTGCTGCCACCTTTATGGAGTGGGGCTATACCCGTTGTTTTAAGTGACTGTGGAATTTCACCCATGTCCAAGCTCCTCCTCCATAGTGTACTTAGGGCACGTGAGAGGGGTTTCTTGCAGTTCTTAATGAAAACAGAGTTCCACGAGTCTGGGCCCGGGGCTGAGTGCATAGGCATGTTGTCAATGGCTTTTTCGAAATCTATCGGAGTTAGGGTAATGTCGGAAATCTGGCATACATTTATGGAGTTTTGAGGCTCATTCATGAAGAAATCATTTGGGTCGTCGATCCTCAGACCGATTAGTGGTTCACTAAACACAGAGTCGTACTGGGATTTCAATATTTCATTCATTTCCTTGTTGTTATCTGTGTAAGTCCCATCCTGTCTGAGTAAGGGCCCGATACTAGATGTGGTATTTGCCTTGTTTTTGGCATATGAAAAGAAATATTTTGAATTTCTTTCAATTTCACTAATAGCTTTAAGCTCCTCCTGTCTCTCCTGGTTCCTGTAAGAGTCATTTAGCTTAAGTTCGATAGTTTCCACTTCCCTGGTCAGCGCCTCCTTTCGTGTATCAGATATTCTAGCACTCCTGAGGAGCTCAGTGACTCTTCGTCGTCTTCTGTAGAGGGAGCGTCTTTTTCTCTCCAGTTTACTCCTGCTCTTCTTCTTTCTTAGGGGAATATGCCTAGAACATGCTTCGGCTACCAGGAAGTTGATCCTTTCAAGGCACTGGTTTGGATCCATGTCATTTAAGACATCTTCCCAACATGTTTCGTTTAGGACATGGTTTACCTGGTCCCAGTTGATGTTCTTGTTGTTGAAATTGTATTTTGTGAAGACACCTTCACAGGTACATGCATTCTGCTGTTCAGGACCCCTATGCATGTACGTCTGGACTTCGATTAGATTGTGATCGGAATTAGTTGTTTTTGATATTCTTATGTCTCTTATCAGGTCCTCATTATTTGTGAAGATAAGGTCAAGTGTGTTTTCTAGTCTTGTTGGCTCCACTATCTGCTGGCTTAAGGTGTGTTTTTCGCAGAGACTTAGTAGCTCATGTGTGTGTGACCTTTCATCTGCGCTACCTCCGGGGATTGTTTCAGCTATAACATTATTTGCTACATTCTTCCATTTTGTATGCCTTAGGTTGAAATCACCAAGCAGTAAGATGTTTGGGGATGGAGCTGGAAGGTTTTCCAAACAGTAATCGATTTTCAGTAGCTGTTCCTTGAACTGTTGTGAGGTTGAATCTGGTGGCTTGTATACAACCACAATGACTAGGTTTTGGTTCTCGATCTTTATTGATAGAACTTCAACTACCTCCTCAGTCTTCCTGTAATCCTCAGTCTTCCTGTATCTCCTCCTTCCAACAGCTGCACTCTGAACACTACACGCTCGTCACACTATCTCTGAGGAAAACTTGGCTGCGAGATTAAAATTTCTGTATGGGCGATTACCAGTTGGAGGATCGAGCCTTCACAATCCTGGTTTACGGCTTCGTGTAATTATAATATAATAACGTCGTCCCTTCTACCTTTACTTCCTCCAGTGATGGAATATAACAGTAAAACAGTTACTGTTTGCTCCCACAATGTAACTGTAATGGTAGCAACATACTGCTCACCTACACCGTTTTGTTTAATAAAAAAATCCAAGTCTTTCTGACTTGGTCTCTGATTCACCACCTTCTTTGATTTATGATTCTCTTTCCCTTTCACTATCCTACCTCGTGCTGTCTTTGCATCCTTGGGCAGGCTTTCTGGTGGCTACCTGATCAACCAGGCTGTTACTGCCGGTGGTCCGCTGGCCCACATACCCATCACAGCTAGCTGTCCTAGCAGTTGGTAAGGTACATGTCCAATTTCCTATTCAAGACTTCTACACTTGTTCCCTCAATATTTCTGATATCTTGAGGTAGAGTGCTAAACAGCTACGGACC
>NC_091322.1:587500-742500 GCF_038502225.1 Cherax quadricarinatus | reverse complement strand
AAATCCCAGGTGCTCTTTGGTATATAATCTTACTATCTGTGTGAAATTTACTACTTGGGTAAAAGATAATTATCATCGTAGACTGACGGATTATCATGCTAGGATGCAACACAGCTAAAGTAAGTTTGTCAGGTCTAAAGCCTATTAACGAGTGTACGTGTGTCGTTAAGACTGCAACTCACCTCTAAACTAACAATTAAGATACTACTACTACGATTACTACTACTACTACTGCTACTACTACTACTACTAATAATAATAATAATAATGTGCGAGCATCACTATACTGAGGTAACATGGTCCAACAAGCAGTGAAGTAACGTGGTCCAACAAGCAGTGAGGTAACGTGGTCCAACAAGCAGTGAGGTAACGTGGTCAAAAAGCAGTGAGGTAACGTGGTCCAACAAGCAGTGAAGTAACGTGGTCCAACAAACAGTGAGGTAACGTGGTCCAACAAGCAGTGAGGTAACGTGGTCCAACAAACAGTGAGGTAACGTGGTCCAACAAGCAGTGAAGTAACGTGGTCCAACAAGCAGTGAGGTAACGTGGTCGAACAAACAGTGAAGTAACGTGGTCCAACAAACAGTGAGGTAACGTGGTCCAACAAACAGTGAGGTAACGTGGTCCAGCAAGCATGGAGGTAACGTGGTCCAACAAACAGTGAGGTAACGTGGTCCAACAAGCAGTGAAGTAACGTGGTCCAATAACAGTGAAGTAACGTGGTCCAACAAACAGTGAAGTAACGTGGTCCAACAAGCAGTGAGGTAACGTGGTCGAACAAACAGTGAAGTAACGTGGTCCAACAAGCAGTGAAGTAACGTGGTTCAACAAACAGTGAGGTAACGTGGTCCAACAAGCAGTGAAGTAACGTGGTCCAACAAACAGTGAGATAACGTGGTCCAACAAGCAGTGAAGTAACGTGGTCCAACAAGCAGTGAGATAACGTGGTCGAACAAACAGTGAAGTAACGTGGTCCAACAGTGAGGTAACGTGGTCCAACAAACAGTGAGGTAACGTGGTCCAACAAGCAGTGAGATAACGTGGTCCAACAAACAGTGAGGTAACGTGGTCCAACAAGCAGTGAAGTAACGTGGTCCAACAAGCAGTGAGGTAACGTGGTCGAACAAACAGTGAAGTAACGTGGTCCAACAAACAGTGAGGTAACGTGGTCCAACAAACAGTGAGGTAACGTGGTCCAACAAGCAGTGAGGTAACGTGGTCCAACAAACAGTGAGGTAACGTGGTCCAACAAGCAGTGAAGTAACGTGGTCCAACAAGCAGTGAAGTAACGTGGTCCAACAAACAGTGAAGTAACGTGGTCCAACAAGCAGTGAGGTAACGTGGTCGAACAAACAGTGAAGTAACGTGGTCCAACAAGCAGTGAAGTAACGTGGTTCAACAAACAGTGAGGTAACGTGGTCCAACAAGCAGTGAAGTAACGTGGTCGAACAAACAGTGAGGTAACGTGGTCCAACAAGCAGTGAAGTAACGTGGTCCAACAAGCAGTGAGGTAACGTGGTCGAACAAACAGTGAAGTAACGTGGTCCAACAGTGAGGTAACGTGGTCCAACAAACAGTGAGGTAACGTGGTCCAACAAACAGTGAGGTAACGTGGTCCAACAAACAGTGAGGTAACGTGGTCCAACAAGCAGTGAAGTAACGTGGTCCAACAAGCAGTGAAGTAACGTGGTCCAACAAACAGTGAAGTAACGTGGTCCAACAAACAGTGAGGTAACGTGGTCCAACAAACAGTGAAGTAACGTGGTCCAACAAACAGTGAGGTAACGTGGTCCAACAAGCAGTGAAGTAACGTGGTCCAACAAGCAGTGAAGTAACGTGGTCCAACAAGCAGTGAAGTAACGTGGTCCAACAAGCAGTGAAGTAACGTGGTCCAACAAGCAGTGAAGTAACGTGGTCCAACAAGCAGTGAGGTAACGTGGTCCAACAAGCAGTGAAGTAACGTGGTCCAACAAGCAGTGAGGTAACGTGGTCGAACAAACAGTGAAGTAACGTGGTCCAACAAACAGTGAGGTAACGTAGTCCAACAAACAGTGAGGTAACGTGGTCCAACAAGCAGTGAGGTAACGTGGTCCAACAAACAGTGAGGTAACGTGGTCCAACAAGCAGTGAAGTAACGTGGTCCAACAAGCAGTGAAGTAACGTGGTCCAACAAACAGTGAAGTAACGTGGTCCAACAAGCAGTGAGGTAACGTGGTCGAACAAACAGTGAAGTAACGTGGTCCAACAAGCAGTGAAGTAACGTGGTTCAACAAACAGTGAGGTAACGTGGTCCAACAAGCAGTGAAGTAACGTGGTCCAACAAACAGTGAGATAACGTGGTCCAACAAGCAGTGAAGTAACGTGGTCCAACAAGCAGTGAAGTAACGTGGTCCAACAAGCAGTGAGGTAACGTGGTCGAACAAACAGTGAAGTAACGTGGTCCAACAGTGATGTAACGTGGTCCAACAAACAGTGAGGTAACGTGGTCCAACAAACAGTGAGGTAACGTGGTCCAACAAGCAGTGAGGTAACGTGGTCCAACAAACAGTGAGGTAACGTGGTCCAACAAGCAGTGAAGTAACGTGGTCCAACAAGCAGTGAGGTAACGTGGTCGAACAAACAGTGAAGTAACGTGGTCCAACAAACAGTGAGGTAACGTGGTCCAACAAACAGTGAGGTAACGTGGTCCAACAAGCAGTGAGGTAACGTGGTCCAACAAACAGTGAGGTATCGTGGTCCAACAAGCAGTGAAGTAACGTGGTCCAACAAGCAGTGAAGTAACGTGGTCCAACAAACAGTGAAGTAACGTGGTCCAACAAACAGTGAGGTAACGTGGTCGAACAAACAGTGAAGTAACGTGGTCCAACAAGCAGTGAAGTAACGTGGTTCAACAAACAGTGAGGTAACGTGGTCCAACAAGCAGTGAAGTAACGTGGTCCAACAAACAGTGAGGTAACGTGGTCCAACAAGCAATGAAGTAACGTGGTCCAACAAGCAGTGAGGTAACGTGGTCGAACAAACAGTGAAGTAACGTGGTCCAACAGTGAGGTAACGTGGTCCAACAAACAGTGAGGTAACGTGGTCCAACAAACAGTGAGGTAACGTGGTCCAACAAACAGTGAGGTAACGTGGTCCAACAAGCAGTGAAGTAACGTGGCCCAACAAGCAGTGAAGTAACGTGGTCCAACAAACAGTGAAGTAACTTGGTCCAACAAGCAGTGAGGTAACGTGGTCCAACAAGCAGCGAAGTAACGTGGTTCAACAAACAGTGAGGTAACGTGGTCCAACAAGCAGTGAGGTAACGTGGTCCAACAAGCAGTGAAGTAACGTGGTCCAACAAACAGTGAGGTAACGTGGTCCAACAAGCAGTGAAGTAACGTGGTTCAACAAGCAGTGAAGTAACGTGGTTCAACAAGCAGTGAAGTAACGTGGTTCAACAAGCAGTGAAGTAACGTGGTTCAACAAACACAGGTACGATCACACTGTGCCACCAGAGTTTTACAAACATCTGCTTCTGTCATTTCAATGTTCAGTAATATCCAAAGTGAGGACCAAAGCAGAGTAAGTTAGTTAGGTTGTCCAGGCAGTAGTTACAACACACAGGTATAATAAATGTATAGTATCCAAGAAATAACTCAATCCCTTACACTATACTTTAAGAAAATAAAGCTGTTTTAATTCGTTTTGATGTCTTTGGTCTTTGTCTGTCTCTGGGTTTCTTTATCTGTCCCTCTCTCTCTTTGTCGCGTCTCTGTCTCTTTGTTTCTCTTTCACTCTTACCACAAGTACTGGGATTTTTTTTTTGTGTTGGTAAAAATGAATCATGGTTGACTACTGCAGTGGCCGACCTTGCTTGCTGGATACTTGCCCGACGGGGATAAACTACCTCTGAGAGCCCTTAATACTCACTAATGCTGTGTTAACTTGAGTGCGCGTGTCTGCGTCCACACACGCACACAAAGAAACCTCAACCTAAATGAAGATCTAGACTAAGAAGTGAATACCATCCACCAAGGCTAAGGAATACGCATCAAGAGATGTACTTCTGCACATCTTCCACCGTCTGTAGTATAAGTGGTTTCTTTATTCAAATTATTAAACCTCCAAATGTTGCATGTGCATGTATCTTACTCAACATCTCAGTGCTATAAGTTAAGATGGAAAACAGTTCGGTTTGTTATGAAGAAGTTCAATTTTTAGTTATTGTGCCTAATTAAAAATGGAGCTGAAACATATCGCCAGAGGTGTATTTAGTGTATGCCTGGCTGGCAAAGCTCACGACAGCTTTTAGGAACTCACAAATAAGGCTTTAGGACGTAAAACATGACATATGTCAGACTAATAATGGAGTTCGTAGCACAGGCGCGGAGCTACACCTGACATACCATGTTCATGAGATAATAATAGTCTTAAGTGTTTACAACTAGGTTCATCTATCTGCCGAGAGTATTACAATATGAAAGTTTAAGACATTGTACCTCATAACTTTTAAAGAGAAAAGTAATATGCGAGAGAAAACTACGACGTATAAGATGATCACAGGAATGGACAAGGAAGTAGAGTTGGAAACTTAAAATGAAGATGAGCTACAGAGACGTTATGAGATACTTTATCTGTCTGGTGAAATAAGACAGTGAAATGAGGAAGATAAGAAAGTGGTACATGTAGATTACATACACAGTTTCGATAACAGGTATGGCAAGGGACTCGGAAACAAGACTCTGTAACGCAAATCATTATAATTCAAAAGACGGACCAGGAGTTATTTGACAAATGAATGAGAACTGATGAGTACACACACACACACACACACACACACACACACACACACACACACACACACACACACACACACACACACACACACGCACGCACGCACACACACACACACACACACACATATATACAACAGGCCTAGTGTCAAATCGACATATGCCTAGGACAAAATGGCAACACACACACACTCACACACACACACACACACACACACACACACACACACACACACACACACACACACACACACACACACACACACACACACAAACACAAACACACACACACACACACACACGGATGAGGATGAGGCAGGACTGCAAAGAGACCTGGACAGGCTGGACATGTGGTCCAGAAACTGGCTTCTCGAATTCAACCCTGCCAAATGCAAAGTCATGAAGATTGGGGAGGGGCAAAGAAGACCGCAGACAGAGTATAGGCTAGGTGGACAAAGACTACAGACCTCACTCAGGGAGAAAGACCTTGGGGTGACCATAACACCAAGCACGTCACCGGAGGCACACATCAACCAAATAACTGCTGCAGCATACGGGCGCCTGGCAAACCTGAGAATAGCGTTCCGATACCTTAATAAGGAATCGTTCAAGACACTGTACACTGTGTATGTTAGGCCCATACTGGAGTATGCAAGACCAATCTGGAACCCACACCTGGTCAAGCACGTCAAGAAGTTAGAGAAAGTACAAAGGTTTGCAACAAGACTAGTCCCAGAGCTCAGGGGAATGTCGTACGAGGAAAGGTTGAGGGAAATCGGACTGACGACACTGGAGGACAGAAGGGTCAGGAGAGACATGATAACGACATGCAAGATACTACGGGGAATAGACAAGGTGGACAGAGATAGGATGTTCCAGAGAAGGGAAACAGAAACAAGGGGTCACAACTGGAAGCTGAAGACTCAGACGAGTCACAGGGACGTTAGGAAGTATTTCTTCAGTCATAGAGTCGTCAGGAAGTGGAATAGCCTAGCAAGTGAAGTAGTGGAGGCAGGAACCATACATAGTTTTAAGAAGAGGTATGACAAAGCTCAGGAAGCAGAGAGGGAGAGGACCTAGTAGCGATCAGTGAAGAGGTGGGGCCAGGAGCTGAGTCTCGACCCCTACAACCACAATTAGGTGAGTACACACACACACACACACATTGTCTAGGACAAAATGGTAACTAACACACACACACACACTAACACACACATTTGAGGAAATGGAAGGCATGGACATGATTGGAGAAAGAGACTACATTGTAGGTACAATTCAGTCCGGAGAACATAAAGTAGTCATTGGAGTGGTGTATAACCCACCACAGAACTGCAGGAGGCCAAGAGAGGAGTATGAAGAAAACAACAGGGTGATGGTGGACACAATGGCTGAGGTGGCAAGAAGAGCTCACTCGAGCAGAGCAAAGTTACTGGTAATGGGTGATTTCAACCACAGGGAGATCGACTGGGAAAACCTGGAGCCACATGGGGGTCCCGAAACATGCAGAGCCAAGATGATGGATGTGGTACTTGAAAACCTCATGCATCAACATGTCAGGGACACAACCAGAGAGAGAGGGGAGGATGAGCCAGCAAGACTGGATCTTGTGTTCACCCTGAGCAGTTCAGACATTGAGGACATCACTTACCAGAGGCCCCTTGGAGCTAGCGATCACGTGGTTCTGAGTTTTGATTATATAGTAGAGTTACAAGTGGAGAAGGTAACAGGAACTGAAGGGTACAGGCCAAACTATAAAAGGGGGGACTACACAGGTATGAGAAACTTCCTGCAGGAGGTTCAGTGGGACAGAGAAATGGTAGGAAAATCAGTAAACGAGATGATGGAATATGTGGCAACAAAGTGCAAGGAGGCAGAGGAAAGTTTTGTTCCCAAGGGAAACAAAAATAATAGGAAGACCAAAACGAGTCCTTGGTTTACCCGAAGGTGTAGGGAGGCAAAAACTAAGTGCAACAGAGAATGGAAAAGGTACAGGAGGCATAGGACCCAGGAAAACAAGGAGATTAGTAGAAGAGCCAGAAACGAGTATGCACAGATAAGGAGGGAGGCCCAGCGACAGTATGAAAACGACATAGCATCGAAAGTCAAATCTGACCCAAAACTGCTGTATAGCCACATTAGGAGGAAGACAACAGTCAAGGACCAGGTGATAAGGCTGAGGAAAGAAGGTGGAGAACTCACAAGAAACGATCAAGAGGTATGTGAGGAGCTCAACACGAGATTTAAGGAAGTATTTACAGTAGAGACAGGAAGGACTCTGGGGGGACAGACCAGATGGGGACACCAGCAAGGAATACACCAACAAGTGTTGGACGACATACATACAGATGAGGAGGAGGTGAAGAAACTGCTAAGGGACATCGATACCTCAAAGGCAATGGGACCGGACAACATTTCCCCGTGGGTTCTTAGAGAGGGAGCAGATATGTTGTGCATGCCACTTACCACAATCTTCAACACGTCCCTGGAAACTGGGCAACTACCTGAGGTATGGAAGACGGCAAATGTAGTTCCCATTTTTAAAAAAGGAGACAGAAAAGAGGCACTAAACTATAGACCTGTGTCATTGACGTGTATAGTATGCAAAATTATGGAGAAGATTATCAGGAGGAGAGTGGTGGAGCACCTGGAACGGAACAAGAGTATAAATGCCAACCAGCACGGATTCACGGAAGGCAAATCCTGTGTCACAAACCTTCTGGAGTTTTATGATAAAATAACAGAAGTGAGACACGAGAGAGAGGGGTGGGTTGATTGCATCTTCTTGGACTGCAAGAAGGCCTTTGACACAGTTCCTCACAAGAGATTAGTGCAGAAGCTAGAGCATCAGGCGCATATAACAGGAAGGGCACTGCAATGGATCAGAGAATACCTGACAGGGAGGCAACAACGAGTCATGGTACGTAATGATGTATCACAGTGGGCACTTGTGACGAGCGGGGTCCCACAGGGGTCGGTCCTAGGACCAGTGCTATTTTTGGTATATGTGAACAACATGATGGAAGGGTTAGACTCAGAAGTGTCCCTGTTTGCAGATGATGTGAAGTTAATGAGGAGAATTAAATCTGATGAGGACCAGGCAGAACTTCAAAGAGACCTGGACAGACTGGACACCTGGTCCAGCAAATGGCTTCTCGAATTTAATCCTGCCAAATGCAAAGTCATGAAGATAGGGGAAGGGCACAGAAGACCACAGACAGAGTATAGGCTAGGTGGCCAAAGTCTACAAACCTCACTCAAGGAGAAAGATCTTGGGGTGAGTATAACACCGAGCATGTCTCCGGAAGCACACATCAATCAGATAACTGCTGCTGCATATGGGCGCCTGGGAAACCTGAGAACAGCATTCCGATACCTTAGTAAGGAATCGTTCAAGACACTGTACACCGTGTATGTCAGGCCCATACTGGAGTATGCAGCACCTGTTTGGAACCCGCACTTGATAAAGCACGTCAAGTAACTAGAGAAAGTACAAAGGTTTGCCACAAGGTTAGTTCCAGAGCTAAGGGGAATGTCCTATGAAGAAAGATTAAGGGAAATCGGCCTGACGACACTGGAGGACAGGAGGGTCAGGGGAGACATGATAACGACATATAAAATACTGCGTGGAATAGACAAGGTGGACAAAGACAGGATGTTCCAGGGAGGGGACACAGAAACAAGAGGCCACAATTGGAAGTTGAAGACACAAATGAGTCAGAGAGATATTAGGAAGTATTTCTTCAGTCAAAGAGTTGTAAGGCAGTGGAATAGCCTAGAAAATGACGTAGTGGAGGCAGGAACCATACACAGTTTTAAGACGAGGTTTGATGAAGCTCATGGAGCGGGGAGAGAAAGGGCCCAGTAGCAACCGGTGAAGAGGCGGGGCCAGGAGCTAAGACTCGACCCCTGCAACCACAAATAGGTGAGTACACATATATACAACAGGCCTAGTGTCAAATCGACATGTGCCTAGGACGAAATGGTGACTAACACACGCGCGCGCGCGTTAAAAATTAGAGAAAGTTACCTGGAGTTTACCTGGAGAAGGTTTCGGGGGTCAAAGCCCCCGCGGCTCGGTCTGAGACCAGGCCTTACGGTGGATCAGGGTCTGATCAACCAGTCTGTTACTACTGGCCCCACGCAGGCTGACGTACGAACCACAGCCCGGTTGGTCAGGTACTGACTTTAGATGCCTGTCTAGTGCCTTCTTGAAGACAGCCAGGGGTCTATTGGTAATCCCCCTTATGTATGCTGGGAGGCAGGTGAATAGTCTTGGACCCCGGACACTTACTGTGTTGTCTCTCAATGTACTCGTTGCGCCCCTGCTTTTGATTGGGGGAATGTTGCATCTCCTGCCATGTCTTTTGCAAAGGTTTACGACAAGACTGGTCCTGGAGCTAAGAGATATGTCCTACGAGTAGTTAAAGGAAATCAGCCTGACGACACTGAATGACAGGTGGGACAGGGACATGATGACGACATAAAATACTGAGAGGAACTGACAGGGACAGACCGTTTCAGAGATGGACACAGCAACACGGTGTCACAACTGGAAGTTTAAGACTCAGATGAACCAAATGGATGTTAGGAAGCATTTGTTTAGCCTTAGGGTGAAATAGTGGAGGCAAGACCCATACATAGCTTTAAGAAGAGGTATGATAAGGCTCTTGGAGCGGGGAGTGACCTAATAGCGACTAGCAAAGAGACGGGGCCAGGAGCTGTGACTCGACCCTTGCAACCACATATATATGGTAGGAAAGTCAGTAAACGAAATGATGGACTTTGTAACAACAGAATGCAAGGAGGCAGAGGTAAGGTTTGTTCCTAAGGGCAACAGAAATAATGGGAAGAACAGAACGAGTCCTTGGTTTACCCGAAGGTGTAGGGAGGCAAAACCTAAGTGCTCTAGAGAATGGAAAAAGTACAGAAGACAAAGGACTCAGGAAAACAAAGAGATTAGTCGACGAGCCAGAAACGAGTATGCACAGATAAGGAGGGAGGCGCAACACAGTATGAAAATGACATAGCATCGAAAGTTAAGTCTGACCCGAAACTACTCTACAGCCACATCAGGAGGAAGACAACAGTCAAGGACCAGGTAATCAGGCTGAGGAAAGAAGGTGGGGAACTCACAAGAAACGACAAGGAAGTATGTGAGGAACTCAACACGAGATTTCAGTTAGTATTTACAGTGGAGGCTGAAGGGACACTGGGAAGACAAAACAGTGGGGTACATCAACAAGGGATATACCAACAAGTGTAGGATGAATTACACACAACTGAGGAGGAGGTGAAGCTCCTAAGTGACCTTGATACCTCAAAGGCGGTGTAGGACCGGACAACATCTCTCCGTGGGTCCTTAGGGAGCAGAGACACTATGTGTGCCACTAACCAAAATCTTCAACACTTCCCGTGAAACTGGGCAACTACCTGAAGTATGGAAGAAGGCAAATGTAGTCCCCATCTTTAAGGAGGCAGAAATGAAGCACTAAATTATAGACCAGTGTCACTGACGTGTATATTATGCAAAGTCTTGGAAAAGATTATCAGGAGGAGAGTGGTGGAGCACCTGGAGCGGAACAAGATTATAAACGACAGCCAGCACGGATTCATGGAAGGCAAATCCTGTGTCACAAACCTAAAGTTTTATGACAAGGTAACTGAAGTAAGAAATGAGAGGGAGGGGTGGGTTGATTGCATTTTTTTGGACTGCAACAAGGCCTTCGACACAGTTCCTCACAAGAGATCAGTACAGAAGCTAGAGGAACAGGCACGTATAACGAGAAGGGCACTGCAATGGATCAAAGAATACCTAACAGGGAGGCAACAGCGAGTCATGGTCTGTGATGAGGTATCACAGTGGGAGCCGGTGATGAACGGGGTCCCACAGGGGTCTGTCCTGGGAACAGTGCTATTCTTGGTATATGTGAATGACATAACAGAAGGGATAGACTCAGAAGTGTCCCTGTTTGCAGATGATGTGAAGTTAATGAGAATTAAATCAGATGCGGACCAGACAGGTTTACAAAGAGACCTGGACAGGCTGGATGCGTGGTCCAGAAACTGGTTCCTAGAATTTAACCCCACCAAATGCAAAGTCATGAAGATCGGAGGAGGGCAAAGAAGACCGCAGACAGAGTATAGGCTAGGAGGCCAAAGGCTGCAAACCTCACTCAAGGAGAAAAACCTAGGAGTGAGTTTAATACCGAGTACATCGCCAGAAGCAAACTGATGCGGCATATGGGCGCTTGGCAAACCTGAGAATAGCGTTCCGGTACCTCTGTAAGGAATCGCTCAAGACTTTATACACTGTGTACGTCAGGACCATACTGGAGTACAAAGCACCAGTTTGGAACCCACACCTGGTCAAACACGTCAAGAAATTAAAGAAAGTGCAAAGGTTTGCAACAAGGCTGTCAGCATAGTTGCTGATCCTCCTTTACATGTGTTGTATAGCTTAGTTGTACCATAGTACCATCCATGTGTTTATATAGAAGATCCCTATGAGGCCTAGTGACTGTATGACGTCACAGGGTACAGCATGAGTGAGTGAGACGCTCTGCCTCGTTCTCACTCCACGGATAGACATCAAGCAGGCAAGCAGGCAGGCCTGGGCTCCCATCCCTTACCACAGTCGGACAATACATAGTGTTACCATCCAACAAGTGTGTCTACCTTCAACTCTCATATCTCCTTCCAAACCCCCACGGCAAATTGGTGCCAGCGGAGAGTCTGTAATTCTGACGATTACAGCGATTTCTGGAGATAAATTTCTACTGAGCCAGTCACCATCTTGTGACTAGGCCTGCCGAGAAGGGTAATGCTTGACCTAGCCAGCCAGCTACCCCAAGTAAGCTTTTACCAGCTCTCTACATTATTCACTGGTCAGTCTCCTTGTATTAGTGTTTATCTGCTTATTTGCATCACTCCCGAGGGGTTGACCCGAGTTTGCAAAGTAAGCCAAACCAGCACGACAGTCTGTGGTGGGGGAGTCAGCCAGCCTAGCCTTACACCATTCCAGCCTTGCCTGCCAAGCCAGCTTTCCACCCCTGATGTGCTCATTGTTAGAAGTTATCTAACCATTCTGTGTGAAGGGTTAACCAAAGCCAGCCAGCAACTAACCCAGGTGTCTTAACCCAGTACTCAAGCAAGCCATGTGGGTACAGTCTTCTTCATCACTTTGTGCTTCAAGTTCAAGCCATTCTGAGTGCTTTATCATCTGTGTGGTGTTGTGGTATTTCGTGGGTTTGTTTTAAGCAAGCCCGGCTTAGAATATTTTTGCGCCTAGTGAGGGTGTCCCCAGTGAGGCTTACGCCGTTCATCCCATAGGCCCAGTCACCACGCAGTGTCCCACCGGTGCCGCACTGCCTCACCTCACTCACTACCACTGTTTTGTACCCTTATTACAGGTTCTAGCACCATATTTTAAGGACCACATAGGGGGTCAAGAGCCAGAGTGTGTTTTTCGTCAGTGGCGCCATCGTTAAAAGCCTCCTGTGTGGGTCCATCGTTGATGTAAACGCAAAATTCTACGATCACAATCATGTGGAGAGTAGCAGCAAGCCAGCCACGAGACGACATAACCATCCTCCACAACCATCCTCCACCCCACTTCAGTCAACAACTCCGCTACAGCGATAATATTTTTCATAGAAACATTTGTGAGTGTTGAGACATTTCTTTTTGTGTTCCAGTGATTTTTTTTAGTGACATTCAGTAACTCTTGATTAGACTCAGTGTTTATTATATACTGTTTGCAATATTTTTTTTTGCTTCTTATTTCAGTGCTAATTTTCGTGCATAATTTCATGTCTGTTGTGTTGTGCTTCTTTTTTTTATACTTGAAGTAAGTACCTTAGTGTTTTTCCTTGTTGTGTGCAACATATGAGCAGTATAGAACTTGTGTTTACACTTCAGAATTACTTTGTGTTCACAGTATTGTAGTGAAGTAATTCAGTAATTTATTACCTTGTATTCTGCATCACAACTCAGTGTTGTCTGTTATATTTTTTATCCCAGCATTTGTGTATTCCTGTTTTTGTTTTCATTCTTTTGCTATTTTATTTTTCTGTGTGTTGAACATGCTTGTGTTAATTCTTTTCATTTAGCCAGTGTCTAATTTGTCTTATTTCCACAGACAATAGTGCCATTATTTTGTGCAAGCAAGACAATCATTTTCCAAATTTTTCACACCTCAAGTTTCATAGCAAGAAAATTATAGTATTGTGTTTATATTGATGTGTTGTGTTCTGCATCGCTGTAAGTGTTCAAACCTTTTGTTCTGTGTTTTTGCACCTATTATTTTCATATTTCATTGAAAAAATTCACTCTTAGTGCAATTTTTAAATTGTTCATTTAAAGTAAATTGTTCTTTTGCTTGTTCAGTAAGTGTTGCTTAAGCTGCAATTAAGAGTTAAAGTGTTCACTCAGTTCATTCCTTGATATATTTTCTTTTCTTGTAAACTGTATTTTCTTGTGTGTGTAATTTTTTTATTATTGCACATTGACTCATTTTGCAATAATTCTTGTGCCCAACATTGTGTTGTCATTAAAATTTTTCTTGCAGAAATTCTGTGTAGTGTTGTGCAGTACTTTTGATTAGCAATTGTTATTTGCAGTATTGCTACAGTTTATTTCAGTGCAGTTTCTTATGCTCTGTTGTGTGCATAATATTTTATTCTTTGTGTGCCATTTTATTTTATTTTTAGTGAATTGTTTCCCCAGTTTGTTTTAATTTTGCACAAGCTTTATTGAGTCCATTTTAACATTTTTGTTTGATCATTTTATTGTTGAATTTCTCTATTGCATTGAGAGTAAAGACAACTCACTGTGCCATTAACTCATTTTAAAGTAAAGTTGAGCAAATTAGATTTGAGTAAAGTACAATTTCTCTTGATTTACAAAGTGTTGTTTATTCAGTTGAGTATTTTCTTTTACAGTGTGACCTGTTAATTTTTATTTACTTATGCAGAATAGTTAAACATTTTCTTCCCATTTAAGTTCACTGTGTTGTGTGTTCCTCAGTTACATTTTCTTTTTTTTTTCTCTAAATTCTTGTTTTACATTTTGCAAACATGTCTCAAGTCTTCTCGAGCGATGCCTCAGCAAATTCTGTTAGTACAACCATTAATGCATCAGTTCAAAATTCGAGTAATTCCTTATCAAACAATAGACATACTCAGACTTCTAGCCTGCACAATTTTAGTCGTGATCCTTATGATGCTATGCCATTGTTCAATGGTAACCCAGACAACCTAGAAGGTTGGTTTACCACTGTTCGAGCTAGAGCTAATGCCTCAGTAGATGTTCCTCCATCAGAGAGTTGTTTAATTAGTATGTATCGGAAAGGAGAGTTTAGCTCATTCTCCAGCCGCCTTGCATGTATTCAACTTGATTTGTATGAAAGACTTTCAGGATCTAACCAAGTGGCAAGATTATGAACAGTTAATCCATAAGTATCTTGAACCAGTGCGAGAAACCGATCCTTTTGTCGTTCTTAAGGAATTAGTGTGTACAGCTCCGAGGCCAGAGGAGTCATTAGATGAGTTTGCCATTCGTCTAAATAACCTAATGTCCTCATTCGTTAAAGCAGGTCAAAATTCCAAGTACCTTAAAGACAATGATAAACCAGCTCTTGAAGGGTTTGCTAAATTAGCAGCATTCAGAGTTATCAAACAGCTAATGCCACCGACATCAATGTATGTGTATACTTCTAGTCCTCTAAATGCTACGATGGGACCGCTTGCACCTCTCATCCATGTGCGAAATTTGTGTCCCGAGGGAACCTTCCCTTATCGAAAGTCTACGCCAACCACTTTGTCTACTTCTGTACCTCCTCTTGTTTGTGCTACTACCAAAACTCCCAATCTAAATCACTCGCGATCATCATCCAAAGCTAGTGTTAAGAGTCATCATTCCCATAGCACTCGTAGCATGTATAGTACCTATAGTCAAAGAACTTGCTACAATTGTGGCTACCATGGCCACATCACGGTAAATTGCCCTGACAGTCGTTCTAAGAGGCATCGTAATGATGACAAGTACCAGTCTGAATTGCCTTATTGTACTTATCACAGAATACATGGACATGACACATCTGAGTACAATGCTCTCTACAACCTTAAGTACTCTAGATCTTTCCATGGCCATTCCAACCGCAGAGCCAGGAGAGGAAATAGAGATCGAGGTTCTCAGAACAACCAGAATCAGCCTCATTCTTCCAATTCGGGGGAATCCGAGCGCCCCAGTCTACTCGTCCAGTCGTGACAGTAGTTGATAATGAGTACACCATCCCAGGCTGAACGTAATTATACAGTAACGGAGCAAGAAGCTTTAGCAATAGTATGGTCTTTAAAGCACTGCCGAGACATTATTTACCAGTACCCTGTTCATGTCTTGACAGACCATGCGCCACTGATACCTTTATTCCAGAATAAACAACCTACTGGAAGGTTAGCCAGATGGACCTTGACTATCCAAGAGTTCAATCCCACTTTTGAACATTTACCTGGCAAGTCAAACGTAGTCGTAGATGCTTTATCGCGACACGTTAGTGTAGTAACTGCAGACCCTCCATTTACTGCCGAGGATGTAAAGAATGCGCAAAGAACAGATCCCATGTGGTCTGGTGTGATTCGATTCCTGCTCCAGGAAGATCTTATTCTGACTGTGAAGCCACCAGCACCCATTAGTGACTTTGTAATGAGCCAAGAATTACTGTATCGAACAGCCGAGTTGGGTACTCCAAGTAGAAGAGTATACCAGTTAGTAATTCCACAGTCACTAGTGAATGTAGCTCTACAGCTAGTTCATGATGCACCAGGTGTTGTACACCCTGGTATGGATCGTTCTGTGAAACAAGCCAGAATGAAGTACTTTTGGCCACGTATGGCAACTGACATTTCAGAGTATGTTAAGAAATGTAGTGTTTGTATGCAACATAAAGGAAATGTCAATGGTCCTAATCCAATCCAGGTGTACCCAACCACTAGCGAACCGTGGGAAAGAGCTGCCCTTGATTTAACCAATTTTAAATGTTCCCTCCAAGGCAACAAACATCTGTGTGTTATGGTAGACCATTTCACCAGATATTGTGAGTTAGTTCCTATTGCAGATAAGACTGCTGAGACAATAGCTTAAGCGTTTAAAGAACGCATTATCTGCAGGCATACCACCCCTAAGTCCTTAGTAACAGATAATGGAGGTGAATTCTGTAATGAGATTCTTGAAAATTTGTGTACTTTGTACAAGATCTCTAAATCCACCATTGTTCCTCATCATCCTGCCAGCAATGGGTTAGCTGAACGAACCAATAAGAAAGTACTTGATGTCTTGAGAGCCACTATCAACCCCAATAGTGAAACCTGGGATGAAATTATACCAGATGTTCAATGTGCCATAAATTCTGCTTACAATGCTTCCATAGGTGATACTCCACATTATGCATTGTATGGTGTAGACAAGCGTCTACCCTATGAGTTGTTATATTCCACTCCGAAACCCAATTACAACCCTGATGATTTCATAGCAACTCGTACCAACATAGCTCAGAGTGTTTTTAGAAGAATCCATGAAACACTGGAGGACAGGAGGGTCAGGGGAGACATAACGACATACAAAATACTGCGTGGAATAGACAAGGTGGACAGAGACAGGATGTTCCAGAGATGGGACACAGATGAGTCAAAAGGATGTTAGGAAGTATTTCTTCAGTCATAGAGTAGTTAGGAAGTGGAATAGTCTGGCAAGCGATGTAGTGGAGGCACGAGGGAGGACCTAGCAGCGGTCAGTGAACAGGCGGGGCCAGGAGCTGAGTCTTGACCCCTGCAACCACAATTAGGTGAGTACACACACACACACACACACACACACACACACACTATGCAACAGGCCTAGTGTCTAATCGACATGTGCCTAGGACAAAATGGTAACACACACACACACACACACACACACACACACACACACACACACACACACACACACACACACACAAACACACACACACACACACACACACACACACACACACACACACACACACACACACACACACACACACACACACACACACACACACAGGTATCTATCAACAAGTGCCTTTGACAAACGATAACTAACAGGCATCTTAAAAATGAGTTATTCTGGGAGGTTTATGCAACATGTGTGACGCCCATCTTGCAGCATCCAGCATCAACATGGGACACACATCTTGCAGCATCCAGCATCAACATGGGACACACATCTTGCAGCATGCAGCATCAACATGGGACACACATCTTGCAGCATGCAGCATCAACACGGGACACACATCTTGCAGCATGCAGCATCAACATGGGACCCACATCTTGCAGCATGCAGCATCAACATGGGACCCACATCTTGCAGCATGCAGCATCAACATGGGACGCATATCTTGCAGCATGCAGCATCAACATGGGACCCATATCTTGCAGCATGCAGCATCAATATGGGACGCATATCTTGCAGCATGCAGCATCAACATGGGACCCATATCTTGCAGCATGCAGCATTAACATGAGACCCACATCTTGCAGCATGCAGCATCAACATGGGACCCACATCTTGCAGCATGCAGCATCAACATGGGACCCATATCTTGCAGCATGCAGCATCAACATGAGACCCACATCTTGCAGCATGCAGCATCAACATGGGACACATCTTGCAGCATGCAGCACCAACATGGGACACATCTTGCAGCATGCAGCAGCAACATGGGACACATCTTGCAGCATGCAGCAACAACATGGGACCCACATCTTGCAAAATGCAGCATCAACATGGGACACACATCTTGCAGCATGCAGCACCAACATGGGACACACATCTTGCAGCATGCAACATCAACATGGGACATACATCTTGCAGCATGCAGCTTCAACATGGGACCCACATCTTGCAGCATGCAGCATCAATATGGGACACATCTTGCAACATGCAGCATCAACATGGGACACATCTTGCAGCATGCAGCATCAACATGGGACACATCTTGCAGCATGCAGCATCAACATGGGACGAATATCTTGCAGCATGCAGCATCAACATGGGACCCACATCTTGCAGCATGCAGCATCAACATGGGAAACATCTTGCAACATGCAGCATCAACATGGGACACATCTTGCAGCATGCAGCATCAACATGGGACACATCTTGCAGCATGCAGCATCAACATGGGACCCATATCTTGCAGCATGCAGCATCAACATGGAACCCATATCTTGCAGTATCAACATGGGACACATCTTGCAGCATGCAGCATCAACATGGGACACATCTTGCAGCATCAACATGGGACCCACATCTTTCAGCATCAACATGGGACACATCTTGCAGTATGCAGCATCAACATGGGACACACATCTTGCAGCATGCAACATCAACATGGGACACACATCTTGCAGCATGCAACATTAAAATGGGACACACATCTTGCAGCATGCAACATCAACATGGGACCCACATCTTGCAGCATGCAGCATCAACATGGGACCCACATCTTGCAGCATGCAGCATCAACAAGGGACACACATCTTGCAGCATGCAGCACCAACATGGGACACACATCTTGCAGCATACAGCATCAACATGGGACCCATATCTTGCAGCATGCAACATCAACATGGAACACATCTTGCAGCATGCAGCATCAACATGGGACCCACATCTTGCAGCATGCAGCATCAACAAGGGACACACATCTCGCAGCATGCAACATCAACATGGGACACATCTTGCAGCATGCAGCATCAACATGGGACATATCTTGCAACATGCAGCATCAACATGGGACACACATCTGGCAGCATGCAACATCAACATGAGACACATCTTGCAGCATGCAACATCAACATGGGACACACATCTTGCAGCATCAACATGGGACACATCTTGCAGCATGCAACATCAACATGGGACACATCTTGCAGCATGCAGCATCATGGGACACACACCTTGCAGCATCAACATGGGACACATCTTGCAGCATGCAACATCAACATGGGACACATCTTGCAGCATGCAACATCAACGTGGGACACATCTTGCAGCATGCATCATCAACATGGGACACACTTCTTGCAGCATGCAGCATCAACATGGGACACACATCTTGCAGCATGCAGCATCAACATGGGACACATCTTGCAGCATGCAGCATCAACATGGGACAAACATGTTGCAGCATGCAGCATCAACATGGGACACACACATGAAAAAGTATGATAAGAAACTGGAAATAATGCAGAGTTATGCAACAAGACTCACTCCAGAGGTGAGAAGTATGAGCAACGAACAGAGTCTAACAAGTGAATATAACGACACTAGAGGATAAAAGAATCAGGGTAGACATGATAACAACATACTCAGAGGAACTGGTGTGGCAGACAGGGAAAAGCTGCTTGAGAGGCAGGAAACAGGTATTCAGGAGCACATCTGAAAATTAAAAACAAATGAGTAACAGGGATGTTAGACAACATTTCTTCAGTCTCAGGGTGGTCGGGAAGTGGAATGACCTCGACGGAGAAGTAGTAGAGGCAGGCAGGCTCCATACATAGTTTTACTATCAGGTACGATAGAGCCTATGAGGCTAGGAGAAAGTGAATCTGGAAAGCGGCGAGTTGGGAGGCAGAGGCCAGGAGCTAAGACTCGACCCTTGCAACCACATATAAATGAGTACAGTCAGATAGCAGGTGTTGACACTCTCAACTCTCACTGACTTTTCAACCAAGACGAACACTTTATTATTATCAAAGAAAAGGGAATAAAAACAGGAGGGGACACAGGAGGGGGAGGTGCGGGAAGGTAGGGAAACACAGGAGGGGGAGGTGCGGGAAGGTAGGGAAACACAGGAGGGGAGGTGCGGGAAGGTAGGGAAACACAGGAGGGGGAGGTGCGGGAAGGTAGGGAAACACAGGAGGGGGAGGTGCGGGAAGGTAGGGAAACACAGGAGGGGGAGGTGCGGGAAGGTAGGGAAACACAGGAGGGGGAGGTGCGGGAAGGTAGGGAGACACAGGAGGGGGAGATGCGGGAAGGTAGGGAGACACAGGAGGGGGAGTTGCGGGAAGGTTGGGAAACACAGGAGGGGGAGGTGCGGGAAGGTAGGGAAACACAGGAGGGGGAGGTGCGGGAAGGTAGGGAAACACAGGAGGGGGAGGTGCGGGAAGGTAGGGAGACACAGGAGGGGGAGAGGCGGGAAGGTAGGGAGACACAGGAGGGGAGGTGCGGAAAGGTAGGGAGACACAGGAGGGGGAGGTGCGGGAAGGTAGGGAGAAACAGGAGGGGGAGGTGCGGGAAGGTAGGAAACACAGGAGGGGGAGGTGCGGGAAGGTAGGGAAACACAGGAGGGGGAGGTGCGGGAAGGTAGGGAAACACAGGAGGGGGAGGTGCGGGAAGGTAGGGAAACACAGGAGGGGGAGGTGCGGGAAGGTAGGGAAACACAGGAGGGGGAGGTGCGGGAAGGTAGGGAAACACAGGAGGGGGAGGTGCGGGAAGGTAGGGAAACACAGGAGAGGGAGGTGCGGGAAGGTAGGGAAACACAGGAGGGGGAGGTGCGGGAAGGTAGGGAGACACAGGAGGGGGAGGTGCGGGAAGGTAGGGAAACACAGGACGGGGAGGTGCGGGAAGGTAGGGAAACACAGGAGGGGGAGGTGCGGGAAGGTAGGGAAACACAGGAGGGGGAGGTGCGGGAAGGTAGGGAGACACAGGAGGGGGAGGTGCGGGAAGGTAGGGAGACACAGGAGAGGGAGGTGCGGAAAGGTAGGGAGAAACAGGAGGGGGAGGTGCGGGAAGGTAGGGAGAAACAGGAGGGGGAGGTGCGGAAAGGTAGGGAGAAACAGGAGGGGGAGGTGCGGGAAGGTAGGGAAACACAGGAGGGGGAGGTGCGGGAAGGTAGGGAAACACAGGAGGGGGAGGTGCGGGAAGGTAGGGAAACACAGGAGGGGGAGGTGCGGGAAGGTAGGGAAACACAGGAGGGGGAGGTGCGGGAAGGTAGGGAAACACAGGAGGGGGAGGTGCGGAAAGGTAGGGAGAAACAGGAGGGAGAGGTGCGGAAAGGTAGGGAGACACAGGAGGGGGAGGTGCGGGAAGGTAGGGAGACACAGGAGGGGGAGGTGCGGAAAAGTTAGGGCGAAACAGGAGGGGGGGGTGCGGGAAGGTAGGGAGAAACAGGAGGGGGAGGTGCGGGAAGGTAGGGAGAAACAGGAGGGGGAGGTGCGGAAAGGTAGGGAGAAACAGGAGGGGGAGGTGCGGGAAGGAAGGGATACACAGGAGGGGGAGGTGCGGGAAGGAAGGGAAACACAGGAGGGGGAGGTGCGGGAAGGTAGGGAAACACAGGAGGGGGAGGTGCGGGAAGGTAGGGAAACACAGGAGGGGGAGGTGCGGGAAGGTAGGGAGACACAGGAGGGGGAGGTGCGGGAAGGTAGGGAGACACAGGAGGGGGAGGTGCGGGAAGGTAGGGAAACACAGGAGGGGGAGGTGCGGGAAGGTAGGGAAACACAGGAGGGGGAGGTGCGGGAAGGTAGGGAAACACAGGAGGGGGAGGTGCGGGAAGGTAGGGAAACACAGGAGGGGGAGGTGCGGGAAGGTAGGGAGACACAGGAGGGGGAGGTGCGGGAAGGTAGGGAGACACAGGAGGGGGAGGTGCGGAAAGGTAGGGAGAAACAGGAGGGGGAGGTGCGGGAAGGTAGGGAGAAACAGGAGGGGGAGGTGCGGGAAGGTAGGGAAACACAGGAGGGGGAGGTGCGGGAAGGTAGGGAAACACAGGAGGGGGAGGTGCGGGAAGGTAGGGAAACACAGGAGGGGGAGGTGCGGGAAGGTAGGAAACACAGGAGGGGAGGTGCGGGAAGGTAGGGAAACACAGGAGGGGGAGGTGCGGGAAGGTAGGGAAACACAGGAGGGGGAGGTGCGGGAAGGTAGGGAAACACAGGAGGGGGAGGTGCGGGAAGGTAGGGAAACACAGGAGGGGGAGGTGCGGGAAGGTAGGGAGACACAGGAGGGGGAGGTGCGGGAAGGTAGGGAAACGCAGGAGGGGGAGGTGCGGGAAGGTAGGGAAACACAGGAGGGGGAGGTGCGGGAAGGTAGGGAAACACAGGAGGGGGAGGTGCGGGAAGGTAGGGAGACACAGGAGGGGGGGTGCGGGAAGGTAGGGAGACACAGGAGGGGGAGGTGCGGAAAGGTAGGGAGAAACAGGAGGGGAGGTGCGGGAAGGTAGGGAGAAACAGGAGGGGGAGGTGCGGAAAGGTAGGGAGAAACAGGAGGGGGAGGTGCGGGAAGGTAGGGAAACACAGGAGGGGGAGGTGCGGGAAGGTAGGGAAACACAGGAGGGGGAGGTGCGGGAAGGTAGGGAAACACAGGAGGGGGAGGTGCGGGAAGGTAGGGAAACACAGGAGGGGGAGGTGCGGGAAGGTAGGGAAACACAGGAGGGGGAGGTGCGGAAAGGTAGGGAGAAACAGGAGGGAGAGGTGCGGAAAGGTAGGGAGACACAGGAGGGGGAGGTGCGGGAAGGTAGGGAGACACAGGAGGGGGAGGTGCGGAAAGGTAGGGAGAAACAGGAGGGGGAGGTGCGGGAAGGTAGGGAAACACAGGAGGGGGAGGTGCGGGAAGGTAGGGAAACACAGGAGGGGGAGGTGCGGAAAGGTAGGGAGAAACAGGAGGGAGAGGTGCGGGAAGGTAGGGAAACACAGGAGGGGGAGGTGCGGGAAGGTAGGGAAACACAGAAGGGGGAGGTGCGGGAAAGTAGGGAAACACAGGAGGGGAAGGTGCGGGAAGGTAGGGAAACACAGGAGGGGGAGGTGCGGGTAGGTAGGGAAACACAGGAGGGGGAGGTGCGGGAAGGTAGGGAGACACAGCAGGGGGAGGTGCGGGAAGGTAGGGAAACACAGCAGGGGGAGGTGCGGGAAGGTAGGGAAACACAGGAGGGGGAGGTGCGGAAAGGTAGGGAGAAACAGGAGGGGGAGGTGCGGAAAGGTAGGGAGAAACATCAGGGGAAGGTGCAGGAAGGTATGGAGACACATCAGGGGAAGGTGCAGGAAGGTAGGGAGACACAGGAGGGGGAGGTGCGGGAAGGTAGGGAGACACAGGAGGGGAGGTGCAGGAAGGTAGGGAGACACATCAGGGGAAGGTGCAGGAAGGTAGGGAGACACATCAGGGGAAGGTGCAGGAAGGTAGGGAGACACATCAGGGGAAAGTGCAGGAAGGTAGGGAGACACATCAGGGTTAGGTGCAGGAAGGTAGGGAGACACAGGAGAGGGAGGTGCGGGAAGGTAGGGAGACACAGGAGGGGGAGGTGCGGGAAGGTAGGGAAACACAGGAGGGGGAGGTGCGGGAAGGTAGGGAGACACATCAGGGGAAGGTGCAGGAAGGTAGGGAGACACATCAGGGGAAGGTGCAGGAAGGTAGGGAGACACAGGAGAGGGAGGTGCGGGAAGGTAGGGAGACACAGGAGGGGATGTGCAGGAAGGTAGGGAGACACATCAGGGGAAGGTGCAGGAAGGTAGGGAGACACATCAGGGGAAGGTGCAGGAAGGTAGGGAGACACATCAGGGGAAGGTGCAGGAAGGTAGGGAGACACATCAGGATTAGGTACAGGAAGGTAGGGAGACACAGGAGGGGGAGGTGCGGGAACGTAGGAAGAACAGAAGAGGGAAGTGCAAGAAGGTAGAGGACACAGCAGGGGAAGGTGCAGGATGGTAGGGGACACAGCAGGGGAAAGGTGCAGGAAGGTAGGGAGACAGAGAAGAGGGAGGCGCAGGAAGGTAGAGAGACACAGGAGGGGGAGATGCGGGAAGGTAGGAAACACAGGAGAGGAAGGTAGGGAGACACAGCAGGGGAAGGTGCAGGAAGGTAGGGAGACACAGGATGGGAAGGTGTAGGAAGGTAAGGAGATAGAGGAGGGGAATGTGCAGGAAGGTAGGGAGACACAGGAGTGGAAGGTGCAGGAAGGTAGGGAGACACAGGAGGGGAATGTGCAACAAGGTAGGGAGACAAGGGGAAAGTGCAACAAGGTAGGAAGACACAGGAGAGGGAGGTGCAGGAAGGTAGGGAGACAGAGGAGGGGGTGGTGGGGGAAGGTAGGGAGACACAGCAGGGGAAGGAGCTGGAAGGTAGTGAGACACAGCAGGGGACACACAGGAGGGGGAGGTGCAGAAAGGTAGGGAGACACAGGAGGGAAAGGTGTAGGAAGGTATGGGGACACAGGAGGGGGAGGTACAGGAAAGTAGGGAGACACAGGCGGGGGAGGCGCAGGAAGGTAGGGAGACACAGGAGGGGGAGGTGCAGGAAGGTAGGGAGACACAGTAGGGAAAGGTGTAGGAAGGTGCAGGAAGGTAGGGAGACACAGGAGGGGGAGGTGCAGGAAGGTAGGGAGACACAGGAGAGGGAGGTGCAGGGAGGTAGGAAGACACAGGAGGGGGAGGTGCAGGGAGGTAGGAAGACACAGGAGGGGGAGGTGCAGAAAGGTTACGAGACACAGTTAGGAAAGGTGCAGGAAGGTAGAGAGACACAGCAGGGGAAGGTGCAGGAAGGTAGAGAGACACAGCAGGGAAAGGTGCATGAAAGTAGTGAGACACAGCAGGGGACACACAGGAGGGGGAGGTGCAGGAAGGTAGGGAGACACAGGAGGGAAAGGTGTAGGAAGGTATGGGGACACAGGAGGGGGAGGTACAGGAAGGTAGGGAGACACAGGCGGGGGAGGCGCAGGAAGGTAGGGAGACACAGGAGGGAGAGGTGCAGGAAGGTAGGGAGACACAGGAGGGAAAGGTGTAGGAAGGTATGGAGACACAGGAGGGGGAGGTGCAGGAAGGTAGGGAATCACAGGAGGGGGAGGTGCAGGAAGGTAGGGAGACACAGGAGGGAGAGGTGCAGGAAGGTAGGGAAACACAGGAGGGAAAGGTGTAGGAAGGTATGGAGACACAGGAGGGGGAGGTGCAGGAAGGTAGGGAATCACAGGAGGGGGAGGTACAGGAAGGTAGGGAGACACAGGCGGGGGAGGCGCAGGAAGGTAGGGAGACACAGAAGGGAGAGGTGCAGGAAGGTAGGGAAACACAGAAGGGAGAGGTGCAGGAAGGTAGGGAAACACAGGAGGGAAAGGTGTAGGAAGGTATGGAGACACAGGAGGGGGAGGTGCAGGAAGGTAGGGAATCACAGGAGGGGGAGGTACAGGAAGGTAGGGAGACACAGGCGGGGGAAGCGCAGGAAGGTAGGGAGACACAGGAGGGAGAGGTGCAGGAAGGTATGGAGACACAGGAGGGAAAGGTGTAGGAAGGTATGGAGACACAGGAGGGGGAGGTGCAGGAAGGTAGGGAGACACAGGAGGGGGAGGTGCAGGAAGGTAGGGAGACACAGGAGGGGGAGGTGCAGGGAGGTAGGAAGACACAGGAGGGGGAGGTGCAGGAAGGTAGAGAGACACAGGAGGAGGAGGTGCAGGAAGGTAGGGAGACACAGGAGGGGGAGGTGCAGGAAGGTAGGGAGACACAGGAGGGGGAGGTGCAGGAAGGTAGGGAGACACAGGAGGGGGAGGTAAGGGTTAGAATATTATGAGAAAGGAATGAGAGAGATAATATTTACCGTAAAATCTACCAGAAATAAAGTACTTAAGTTGTTTAGTATTTATCACAGTACTCTGTAAACTTCTCCACTGTTTGTAAACAAATACTGACTTGCAAATATACACTACGTATTAGACACTCTTGTGTTTACTACATGTATCTTCCCCTACACACGCGCACACGTGCACGCACACACGCGGGCACGCACACACACACACACACACACACACACACACACACACACACACACACACACACACACACACACACACACACACACACACACACACACACACACACACACACAACAGAGACTGACAACAGAGACTGCTACCTCAGCCACAAATAAGGGGACTGTAGGGAAAGAAGGGGCACAACTGCATGGGGAAGCTATATCAGATGAGACTGTAGTAAATGAAAGAGCTAAGCTTTATGTGGAGGCCCTAACAGACAACAACAGAGCCCAAGGAAAGCCGAGAAGGGAAAATGACAGGCCACTGAGCCCAAGTACATTAACCAGTGAAACTGAAGAAAGGAAAGCTGCAGTGCAGGAAACCAAATTAAATGAGGGGATACACAGGGATACGCAGTGGGAGAATTAAAGGGTGAGGTCAGTCTTTGTGTATGGGCTCCAGGAAGTTGAAGGGGAAACATATGAAGCAAGAAAACAAGGGGAAAAAAAGCAATTGAAAGCATCATGAAAGCAATAGGAGAAGACGACATGACCCAGCTGGAAAATTTTCGGAGAATAAGGGGGTTTGTAAAAAAAGAACCCGGCCAGTGAAAGTGACCTTCAAGGCAGAAGCGACTCGGACCAGAATCCTGCAGGAGAAAGCATGATTAAGGGACATGCCGGCATACAGGAAGGTGTATCTCGACCGCGACAGAACACAAAAAGAAAGGCAGAAACTGAGAGAGATGGTACAAAGGCGAAAGGAGGAAAGAGAGGGGATGGAGAAGACAGACAGGAGATCCCAAACCCAGGAAGAAGATCAAATACAGCCTCCCTCACAACTTCCTATAGAAGCCTCTCAACCAGGTCAACCCCAGTGCAACCAAACACTCTAAATCAAAACACCCATGCCACATCCAATGCCCCTACCCACTACATTACAAACTCAACCCCACAGCAACAACCCATAGTTCCTTACCAGGTCTCCCACTTCCCCAACCCCAATATACCTCCCAGACCACAGTCTTAGAAAAGAAGTTGAAGGTGTGGTATACAAATGCAGATGGAATAACAAACAAGTATGAGGAGTGGCACGAAAGAATCAAAGAGACATCCCCAGACATAATAGCACTCACAGAAACAAAACTCACCAGAATAATAACAGATTCAATCTTTCCATCCGGATACCAAATCCTCAGGAAAGACAGAGGGAGGAGAGGGGGAGGAGGAGTTGCACTGCTCATTAAAAACCAGTGGGATTTTGAGAAAATGGAAGGAATGGATGGCATGGGCGAAAGGGACTACTTAGTAGGAACAATCCAGTCTGAGGGACATAAGGTGATAATTGCAGTAATGTACAACCCACCACAGAACTGCAGGAGGCCAAGAGAAGAATACGATGAGAGCAACAGAGCAATGATCGACACACTAGCCGAGGTGGCCAGGAGAGCACACATGGGGGGAGCAAAGTTACTAGTTACAGGTGATTTCAATCACAAGGAGATTGACTGGGAAAACCTGGAGCCCCATGGGGGTCCCGAAACATGGAGAGCCAAGATGATGGATGTGGTACTGGAAAACCTCATGCATCAACATGTTAGAGACACTACCAGAGAGAGAGGATAGGATGAACCAGCAAGGCTGGACCTTGTATTCACCATGAGTAATTCGGACATCGAGGGTATCATGTATGAAAGGCCCCTGGGAGCTAGTGATCATGTGGTTCTGTGCTTCGACTACATAGTTGAGCTCCAAGTGGAGAGAGTAGCAGGAATAGGCTGGGAAAAACCAAACTACAAAAGGGGGAACTACTCAGGCATGAGGAACTTCCTTCAAGACATTCAGTGGGAGAGGGAACTGACAGGAAAACCAGTACAAGAAATGATGGACTATGTAGCAACAAAATGCAAGGAGGCAGAGGAGAGGTTTGTTCCCAAGGGAAACAGAAATAATGGGAAGAACAGAACGAGTCCTTGGTTCACCCAAAGGTGTAGGGAGGCAAAAACTAGGTGTACTAGAGAATGGAAAAGGTACAGAAGACAGAGAACTCAGGAAAATAAAGAAATCAGCCGAAGAGCCAGAAACGAATATGCACAGATAAGAAGGGAGGCTCAGAGACAATATGAAAATGACATAGCATCAAAAGTAAAGACTGACCCGAAGCTGTTGTACAGCCACATCAGGAGGAAAACAAGAGTCAAGGACCAGGTAATCAGACTGAGGAAGGGTGATGGGGAATTCACAAGAAACGACCAAGAGGTATGTCAGGAGCTCAACACAAGATTTAAAGAGGTATTTTCAGTGGAAAGCAGTAGGACTCCAGGAAATCAGAACAGGGGGGCACACCAGCAAGTGCTGGATGAGGTACATATAACCAAGGAGGAGGTGAAGAAGCTGCTATGCGAACTTGACACCTCAAAGGCGGTGGGACCAGACAACATCTCTCCATGGGTCCTTAAAGAGGGAGCAGAGATATTGTGTGAGCCATTAACAAAGATCTTCAACACATCATTTGAAACTGGGCAACTCCCTGAGGTATGGAAAATGGCAAATGTAGTCCCAATTTTTAAAAAGGGAGACAGACATGAGGCACTAAACTACAGACCTGTATCACTAACGTGTATAGTATACAAGGTCATGGAGAAGATCCTCAAGAGGAGAGTGGTGGGGCACCTGGAAAGAAACAAGTGTATAATTGACAACCAACACGGTTTCAGGGAAGGAAAATCCTGTGTCGCAAACCTACTAGAGTTTTATGACAAGGTGACAGAAGTAAGACAAGAGAGAGAGGGGTGGATCAACTGCATATTTTTGGACTGCAAGAAGGCCTTCGACACTGTTCCTCACAAGAGGTTACTGCAAAAGCTAGAGGATCAGGCACACATAACATGAAAGGCACTGCAATGGATCAGAGAATACCTGACAGGGAGGCAACAACGAGTCATGGTACGCGACGAGGTGTCAGAGTGGGCGCCTGTGACAAGCAGGGTTCCACAGGGATCAGTTCTAGGACCTGTGCTGTTCTTGGTATATGTGAACGACATAACGGAAGGGATAGACTCAGAAGTGTCCTTGTTTGCAGATGATGCGAAGTAATGAGAAGAATCAAATCGGACGAGGATCAGGCAGGACTACAAAGAGACCTGGACAGGCTACAAGCCTGGTCCAGCAACTGGCTCCTTGAATTTAACCCTGCCAAATGCAAAGTCATGAAGATAGGGGAAGGGCAAAGAAGACTGCAGACACAATATAGTTTAGATGGCCAAAGACTGCAAACCTCACTCAAGGAAAAAGATCTGGGGGTGAGCATAACACCGAGCATATCTCCTGAGGCGCACATCAATCAGATAACTGCTGCAGCATACGGGCGCCTGGCAAACCTACGGATAGCGTTCCGATACCTCAGTAAGGATTCGTTTAAGACTCTGTATACCATTTACGTCAGGCCCATACTGGAGTATGCAGCACCAGTTTGGAATCCACACCTAGTCAAACACGTCAAGAAATTAGAGAAAGTGCAAAGGTTTGCAACAAGACTAGTCCCAGAGCTACGGGGATTGTCCTACGAAGAAAGGTTGAGGGAAATCGGCCTGACGACACTGGAGGACAGGAGGGTCAGGGGAGACATGATAACGACATATAAAATACTGTGCGGAATAGACAAGGTGGACAAAGACGGGATGTTCCAGAGAAGGGACACAGACACAAGAGGTCACAATTGGAAGTTGAAGACTCTGATGAATCAAAGGGATGTTAGGAAGTATTTCTTCAGTCATAGAGTAGTCAGGCCGTGGAATAGCCTAGAAAGTGACGTAGTGGAGGCGGGAACCATACATAGTTTTAAGGCGAGGTATGATGGAGCTCATGGGGCAGAGAGAGAGAGGACCTAGTAGCAATCAGCGAAGAGGCGGGGCCAGGAGCTGTGACTCGACCCCTGCAACCACAAATAGGTGAGTACAAATAGGTGAGTACACACACACACACACACACACACAAACACACACACACATATGCACACACACATGCACACACACACACACCACACACCACACACACACACACAGGGTACAGACAAACTTACACAAGCTGTAAGGGTGGTCAAGTAAGTAATTATGTTCTTAAGAACATAAGAACATAAGAAAGGAGGAACACTGCAGTAGGCCTGTTGACCCATACTAGGCAGGTCCTTTACAATTCATCCCACTAACAAAACATTTGCCCAACCCAATTTTCAATGCTACCCAAGAAATAAGCTATGATGTGCAAGTCCCACTCAAATCCAACCCCTCCCACTCATGTACTTATCCAACCTAAATTTGAAACTACCCAAAGTCCTAGCCTCAATAACCCAACTAGGTAGACTGTTCCACTCATCAACTACCCTATTTCCAAACCAATACTTTCCTATGTCCTTTCTAAATCTAAACTTATCTAATTTAAATCCATTACTGCGGGTTCTCTCTTGGAGAGATATCCTCAACACCTTATTAATATCCCCTTTATTAATACCTATCTTCCACTTATACACTTCGATCAGGTCTCCCCTCATTCTTCGTCTAACAAGTGAATGTAATTTAAGAGTCTTCAATCTTTCTTCATAAGGAAGATTTCTAAAGCTATGTATTAATTTAGTCATCCTACACTGAATGTTTTCTAACGAATTTATGTCCATTCTGTAATATGGAGACCAGAATTGAGCTGCATAATCTAGGTGAGGCCTTACTAATGATGTATAAAGCTGCAGTATGACGTCTGGACTTCTGTTGCTTACACTTCTTGATATGGTTTAGAAAGACACGTAAGCAAACACTAAAACATATTTGTGTACGAATCGTATACAATACCGACAAAATGAGATTAAGACACATGTGCAACATCTGGGTATCTTTATTGTAGACGTTTCGCCATCCAGTGGCTTTATCAATACAAATTCTAGGACATAACTTGAAGACAGTAGAACTATGTACAGAAGATGAGGTAATCAGTCCCTCAACCTAGGAGTAGGTTGTTAGGTAAGACACATATGCAACAGTTAGGTATCTTTATTTTGAAACGTTTCGCCTACACAGTAGGCTTCTTCAGTCAAGTACAGAAAAGTTGATAGAAGCAGAAGATACTTGAAGACGATGTAATCAGTCCATCACCCTTAAAGTTTTGAGGTGGTCAGTCCCTCAGTCTGGAGAAGAGGTGGTCAGTCCCTCAGTCTGGAGAAGAGCTCTCCAGACTGGAGTGGACCCTGACACCAAAACTTTAAGGGGTGATGGACTGATTATCACGTCTTCAATGCCATCTTCTTCTCATCAACTTTCTACCTATGATCAGAGCCTACCGTGTAGGTGAAACGTTTCAGCATCCAAACCTAACCCTGCGCATATGTCTCACCCTAACAACCTGTCAATTATTTTATACCATTTAATGTTCTAGGAGTAGGTGCGAAGAGCACCAGTGAGATTCTGAAGCAGAAGAAGGATCTGGCGCTTATATAGTAACATCAGGTGTAATGACGAGGGCATATTCACGGTGGTGACTTCCCCAGCGAAGTAGGTCCTTCCCAAAGAGATGGGTTGTTGTAGTAGTAGTTCGCGTGCGTTACGTACATGTCCTCAGAATTAAGATTCCATGATGTTGCAGTGTTCGGACTTTAAGTTGTACGAATGGTAGTTATAACATAACCGACAAAATGAGATTGACACATGTAACATCTGGGCAATATGGATACTTGTTAGATTCAGTCGTCAATCCAATTTTGTGACATATTGAAGACAGTAAGCTGTACAGAAGAGAAATTGTCCTCCAACAGTGAACATAAGCACCAGAATGAGATTCTGAAGAAGAACAGTCCTGGCGTTTATAGTACGTCAGTGTAAGACGAGGCACCAGAGAGAAGGGATGGTCGTGGAAGTAGGTCCTTCCAAAGAGATGAAGTTGCAGAGGCCTTGCTGCTTGAGGTATGCCGTGCGTCAGTGGCACCACACACGTTACCACAACTAACCCATCTCTGGGAAGGACCCATCTACCACCTGGGGGAAGTCCCAGGTCCTTACCAGTAATATGCCTCCGTTCGCCACACCTGAGTACCATATGCTTGCCAGGATCCTTTCTCTGCCTTGAAGGTTCCACGTACATGGTGCCTCTCAGACTTACTCAGGCTGGAGGGACTGATTACCCCCATCTTCTGTGCATAGCTCCCACTGCTCTGCTATGTCCTGAATCCGTATGATAAAGCCACCGGATGGCGAACGTCTACAATAAAGATACCATGGCATTAGTGTTCTTAATCTCATTTGTCGGTATTACCACTATTCGCATACAATGTCGACACTGCAACATCATGAATCTTAATTGTGGGTGGCGTACATAACCTTCATGACTACGACAACTACTACTACAACTAACTCCATCTCTTTGGGAAGGACCTTACTTCCACGGGGAATCCCTCCCACCAGTGAATATGCTCATTTGCCACACCCTGATTGTTACTATATAACGCCAGGATCCTTCTTCTGCTTCATGTTCCATTGACCATGGTGCCTCTTGCACTACCCCAGGCCTTGAGGGACTGATTGCTGACAATTCCTGCATAGTTCTACTGTTCTGTTATGTCCAGAATTTGTATTGATAGCTACCGGATGGGAAGTAATACATTTGAATCAATTATCCTACCTATCTTTGTGTCATCGGCGAATTTGCTCATATCACTAGTAATTCCCTCATCAAGGTCATTGATATATATTATAAACAACAACGGGCCCAAGACTGATCCCTGTGGAACGCCACTTGTTACAGATCCCCACTCGGATTTAACCCCATTTATGGACACTCTCTGCTTCCTGTCTGTGAGCCATGATTCGATCCACGAGAGCACTCTTCCCCCAATGCCATGAGCTGCCACTTTCTTTAACAGTCTTTGGTGCGGAACTCTATCAAAAGCCTTACTAAAATCTAAGTAAATAATATCAAACTCTTTATCATGGTCAACAGCCTCAAAAGCTTTACTGAAGAAAGTTAATAAATTAGTTAGACAAGACCGGCCTCTTGTGAATCCATGCTGAGTATCATTAATCAAGCTATGCTTATCGAGATGGCTTCTTATAATCTCAGCTATAATTGACTCTAGTAATTTGCCTACAATTGAGGTCAGGCTTATTGGGCGGTAATTTGACGGTAACGACTTGTCCCCTGTTTTAAAAATAGGAATTACATTGTGTGACTGAGTGGTGACGTGTACTTAGCTCTGTGAAGACCTGTTTGTGTGCTCTCTGTGAATCTCAACCAAGATGCCCTCTCTTGAGCAACTTTACCAGCAGCTGAGAGAAGAGCTCAGAGTTGCTAAGATGGAGATACGGCGATTAACGGAGGAGAACAAGAGGATTCGTAGTAATCCTCCTGTTGTGAGTCCCCAGGTTAAGAGGGGAGCTTGGTCAGTGGCCGGGCAACATGGAACCAAGCTGAAGATCAAGAAAACAGTTGGAGAGGCAGAAACAACGAGAAACCAGAAGACTGCCGTGGAAACTTCCAACCCATTCTCGGTGCTACCTGACGAATGTGAGTGTTCTACTGGGAATACCACAACGAGCACCAAAGAAGCATTGGCAGACATGAGTGAGACATCCCTAGAAACCCCAACGAAGACCATCGAGAACGTCTTGACGAATTCTACAAGTGGTGTAATGCTACCTGGCGAATGTGAGTCGACTACTCGGAGCATCACGACGGACGACGCCAAGGAAGGTAAAAACATTGTTGTTGTTGGGGATAGCCAGATTAGGTACATGGATAGGGCATTCTGCTTGAAGGATAGGAGTAGGAGGCAGAGAGTGTGTTTTCCTGGGGCTGGGATGAAGGATATTGTTAGCCATCTGGATGACATCATGAGAGGTAATGGGAGCAATCCTATTATCTGTCTCAGTGCTGGAGGCAACGATGTTGACAGACGTAGGAGTGAGGACCTGATTAGCAGGAATAGGTCAGCAATAGAGATAATTAGGAGGAAGGGTGGGAAACCTGTCATATGTGGCATTTTGCCAAGGAGAGGAGTTGGAAATGAATGGTTGTCCAGAGCAATTGGTGTCACTTGCTGGCTGGACAAATACTGTAAGGAAAATGCGGTAACATTCATTGACAACTGGGACCTCTTCTATGGCAGAAATGACATGTATGCCAGGGATGGGGTTCACTTATCTAGGTGTGGGGTGGGAGCACTGGCCAACGCAGTGGAGGGAGCTGTTAGGTCTTTAAACTAGGAATAGTTAGTGATATGGGTTTTTGCGGGAAAACTGTGAAGTCTCAGGGTAGTAATATGAGTACTAGGAGAACTAGTAATAGGCAAAATAAGGTGGATATTGGAAAGCCAGTGGCACTAATTGACAAGGACAGTAATAGGTTTAGTGGAATAACAGAAATGAGCAGGAAGGGTAAAGAGAGAGGAGGGTCTTTAAGTATTTATTACACAAATAGTCGCAGTGCTAGGAATAAGATGGACGAGTTGAGACTAGTTGCTAGTGCAGGTAACATAGATGTATTTGTCATTACTGAGACGTGGTTTAATTCAAAAAGTCGGGACATGCCTGCAGAATGTCACATTCAGGGTTTTAAATTGTTCCAAGTAGATAGAAGTATCGGGAAGGGGGGTGGGGTGGCATTGTATGTCCGAGATCGCTTGAACTGTTGCATAAAAACGGGTATTAAGTCTGAAGTAACACATACAGAGTCTGTTTGGATAGAATTTTCAGAGGGGCATGAAAAGTTAATTTTAGGTGTGATATACCATCCCCCAAATTTAGATAGGGACCAGGGGAGACTACTATGGGAGGAAATTGTTAGGGCCACAAGGCACGATAATGTAGTAATTCTAGGAGACTTTAACTTTAGTCATATTGATTGGAATTTCTTGACTGGGAATTTAGAGTCATACGACTTCTTAGAAGTAGTTCAGGATTGTTTTTTGAAGCAGTTTGTGACAGAACCTACAAGGGGTAATAACCTGCTTGACTTAGTTCTGGCAAACAATAAATCCCTTGTTAATAATTTAGAAGTTTCAGAGGAACTGGGTGCTAGCGACCACAAATCAATTACATTTAGAATTGAATGGAAGTATGATAGTAGGGATAACTCAGTAACAGTCCCAGATTTTCGCTTAGCAGATTACGATGGGCTTAGAGAACACTTATCATCTGTTGACTGGGGTAACGAAGAGAGCTATCAATATGACAGTTTTCTGAACACAATACATGCTGCTCAAAGAACGTTTATCCCTTATAAAGAAATTAGATCAAATAGAAATGACCCAAAATGGATGAATAATAGGCTAAAATATCTACTAGGGCATAAGAAAGGAATTTATAGGCGTATCAAAAGAGGCGAGGGTCATCTTATGAATCAGTATATTGACATTAAGAGGGACATTAAAAAGGGGATAAGAAAAGCTAAAAGGGACATTGAAATTAAAGTTGCTAGGGATTCTAAAACTAACCCAAAAAGTTTTTTTCAGGTATATAGAACAAAAGTCTGAGATAAGATAGGTCCCCTTAAAAATAACTATGGGCATCTTACTGACAAAGAGAATGAAATGTGCTCGATTTTAAATAATTATTTTCTCTCGGTTTTTACACAGGAAGACACTAATAATATTCCGGTAATTATTTTTTATAGTGGGCCAGAAGAAGATAAATTATGTAACATCACAGTCACTAGTGAAATGGTTGTGAAGCAGATAGACCGACTGAAGCAAAATAAGTCACCGGGTCCTGATGAGGTTTTTTCAAGGGTTCTAAAGGAATGCAAAATGGAAGTCTGTGAACCATTAACTAATATTTTTAATTTATCTCTTCAAACAGGTGTAGTGTCTGATATGTGGAAGATGGCTAATGTAATTGATATTTTTAAAACAGGGGACAAGTCGTTACCGTCAAATTACCGCCCAATAAGCCTGACCTCAATTGTAGGCAAATTACTAGAGTCAATTATAGCTGAAATTATAAGAAGCCATCTCGATAAGCATAGCTTGATTAATGATACTCAGCATGGATTCACAAGAGGCCGGTCTTGTCTAACTAATTTATTGACTTTCTTCAGTAAAGCTTTTGAGGCTGTTGACCACGATAAAGAATTTGATATTGTTTACTTAGATTTTAGTAAGGCATTTGATAGAGTTCCGCACCAAAGACTGTTGAAGAAAATAGCAGCTCATGGCATTGGGGGAAGGGTGCTCTCGTGGATCGAATCATGGCTCACAGACAGGAAGCAGAGAATGTCCATAAATGGGGTTAAATCCGAGTGGGGATCAGTAACAAGTGGCATTCCACAGGGATCAGTCTTGGGCCCGTTGTTGTTTATAATATATATCAATGATCTTGATGAAGGAATTACTAGTGATATGAGCAAATTCGCCGATGACACGGAGATAGGTAGGATAATTGATTCAAACGTAGATGTTAGGGAACTTCAGGAGGATTTAGACAAACTCTACTCTTGGTCAGAAAAGTGGCAGATGCAGTTCAATGTAGATAAATGCAAGGTTCTGAAGCTCGGGAGTGTCCATAACCCTAGCACTTATAAGTTAAATAATGTAGAACTTAGCCATACAGATTGCGAAAAAGACTTGGGGGTTATGGTAAGCAGCAACCTTAAACCAAGACAGCAATGCCTAAGCGTACGTAATAAGGCAAATAGATTACTGGGATTTATATCAAGAAGTGTAAGCAACAGAAGTCCAGAGGTCATACTGCAGCTTTATACATCATTAGTAAGGCCTCACCTAGATTATGCAGCTCAATTCTGGTCTCCATATTACAGAATGGACATAAATTCGTTAGAAAACATTCAGCGTAGGATGACTAAATTAATACATAGCATTAGAAATCTTCCTTATGAAGAAAGATTGAAGACTCTTAAGTTACATTCACTTGTTAGACGAAGAATGAGGGGAGACCTGATCGAAGTGTATAAGTGGAAGATAGGTATTAATAAAGGGGATATTAACAAGGTCTTGAGGATATCTCTCCAAGAGAGAACCCGCAGTAATGGATTTAAATTAGATAAGTTTAGATTTAGAAAGGACATAGGAAAGTATTGGTTTGGAAATAGGGTAGTTGATGAGTGGAACAGTCTACCTAGTTGGGTTATTGAGGCTAGGACTTTGGGTAGTTTCAAACTTAGGTTGGATAAGTACATGAGTGGGAGGGGTTGGATTTGAGAGGGACTTGCACATCGGAGCTTGTTTCTTGGGTGGCATTGAAAATTGGGTTGGTCAAATGTTTGTTAGTGGGATGAATTGTAAAGGACCTGCCTAGTATGGGCCAACAGGCCTGCTGCAGTGTTCCTCCTTTCTTATGTTCTTATGTTATCTTCCACATATCAGACACTACACCTGTTTGAAGAGATAAATTAAAATATTAGTTAATGGTTCACAGAGTTCCATTTTGCATTCCTTAAGAACCCTTGAAAAAACCTCATCAGGACCCGGCGACTTATTTTGCTTCAGTCTATCTATCTGCTTCACAACCATTTCACTAGTGACTGTGATGTTACATAATTTATCTTCTTCTGGCCCACTATAAAAATTAATTACTGGAATATTATTAGCACATTTCATTCTCTTTGTCAGTAAGATGCCCATAGTTATTTTTAAGGGGACCTATCTTATCTCTGACTTTTGTTCTATAGACCTGGAAAAAACTTTTTGGGTTAGTTTTAGAATCCCTAGCAACTTTAATTTCGATAAATTAGACACATGTGCAACTCTTGCATATCTTTATTGAGGAAACGTTTCGCCACACAGTGGCTTCATCAGTCCATACAAAGGAGAATCTTGAAGAACAGGAGGAGAATGAGGTAATCAGTCCCTCAACCTTGAGTCGATGTGGTCAGTCCATCAATCTTGAATAGAATACGGCATACGTGCGGAGAAGGAGCTTATAAACCGTTGGTAGGAGAGGTGCAGCAGTCATAGGTGGTATCACCTCTCCTACCAACGGTTTATAAGCTCCTTCTCCGCACGTATGCCGTATTCTATTCAAGATTGATGGACTGACCACATCGACTCAAGGTTGAGGGACTGATTACCTCATTCTCCTCCTGTTCTTCAAGATTCTCCTTTGTATGGACTGATGAAGCCACAGTGTGGCGAAACGTTTCCTCAATAAAGATACCCAAGAGTTGCATATGTGTCTAATTTATCAACATGTCGGTTCTCTGAACCATTCATCTACAAACCTGTCAGACACTGCAACTTCTTGGGATCTTAATACTTGGGAATTCTTCGCTTGCCTAATTCTTGGGCACGACCTACTTCAACATTGAACAAATGTGACACCACCTATGACTGCTGCACCTCTCCTACCAACTGTTTATAAGCTCCTTCTCTGCACGTATGCCGTATTCTATTCAAGATTGATGGACTGACCACATCGACTCAAGGTTGAGGGACTGATTACCTCATTCTCCTCCTGTTCTTCAAGATTCTCCTTTGTATGGACTGATGAAGCCACAGTGTGGCGAAACGTTTCCTCAATAAAGATACCCAAGAGTTGCACATGTGTGTAATTTATCAACATGTCGGTTCTCTGAACCATTCATCTACAAAACTTTAATTTCATAGTCCCTTTTAGCTTTTCTTATCCCCTTTTTAATGTCCCTCTTAATGTCAATATACTGATTCATAAAATGACCCTCACCTCTTTTGATACGCCTATAAATTCTTTTCTTATGCCCTAGTAGATATTTCAGCCTATTATTCATCCATTTTGGGTCATTTCTATTTGATCTAATTTCTTTATAAGGGATAAACGTTCTTTGAGCAGCATGTATGGTGTTCAGAAAACTGTCATATTGATAGCTCTCTTCGTTACCCCAGTCAACAGATAAGTGTTCTCTAAGCCCATCGTAATCTGCTAAGCGAAAATCTGGGACTGTTACTGAATTATCGCTACTGTCGTACTTCCATTCAATGCTAAATGTAATTGATTTGTGGTCGCTAGCACCCAGTTCCTCTAAAATTTCTAAATTATTAACAAGGGATTCATTGTTTGCCAGAACTAAGTCAAGCAGGTTATTACCCCTTGTAGGTTCTGTCACAAACTGCTTCAAAAAACAATCCTGAACTACTTCTAAGAAGTCGTATGATTCTAAATTCCCAGTCAAGAAATTCCAATCAATATGACTAAAGTTAAAGTCTCCTAGAATTACTACATTATCGTGCCTTGTGGCCTTAACAATTTCCTCCCATAGTAGTCTCCTTGGTCCCTATCTAAGTTTGGGGGACGGTATATCACTCCTAAAATCAGTTTTTCATGCCCCTCTGAAAATTCTATCCAGACTCTGTATGTGTTACTTCAGACTTAATACCCGTTTTTATGCAACAGTTCAAGCGATCTCGGACATACAATGCCACCCCACCCCCCTTCCCGATACTTCTATCTACTTGGAACAGTTTAAAACCCTGAATGTGACATTCCGCAGGCATGTCCCGACTTTTTTAATTAAACCACGTCTCAGTTAAGGCAAATACATCAATGTTACCTGCACTAGCAACTAATCTCAACTCGTCCATCTTATTCCTAGCACTATGGCTATTAGCATAATAAACATTGAAAGACTCTCCTTTCTCTTTACCCTTCCTGCTCATTTCTGTTTTTCTACTAAACCTATTACTGTCCTTATCACCCACTGTCACTGGCTTTTCAATATTTACCTCGTTCTGCTTATTACTAGTTCCCCTAGAACTCATAATATTATTACTACACTGGGACTTCACTGTTTTCCTGCCAAAACCCATACCACTAACTATTCCTAGTTTAAAATCGTAACAGCTCCCTCCACTGCAGTTGCTAGTGCTCCCACCCCAGACCTACATAAGTGAATCCCATCCCTGGCATACATGTCATTTCTGCCATAGAAGAGGTCCCAGTTGTCAATGAATGTTACTGCATTTTCCTTACAGTATTTGTCCAGCCAGCAATTGACACCAATTGCCCTGGACAACCATTCATTTCCAACTCCTCTCCTTGGCAAAATACCACATATGACAGGGTTCCTACCCTTCCTCCTAATTATTTCTATTGCTGACCTATACCTGCTAATCAGGTCTTCACTCCTACGTCTGCCAACATCGTTGCCTCCAGCACTGAGACAGATAATAGGATTGCTCCCATTACTTCTCATGATGTCATCCAGACGGCTAACAATATCCTCCATCCCAGCCCCAGGAAAGCAAACCCTCTGTCTCCTACTCCTGTCCTTCAAGCAGAATGCCCTATCCATATATCTAACTTGGCTATCCCCAACAACAACAATATTCTTACCTTCCTTGGTGTCGTTCGTCGTGACGTTCCCAGTAGTCGACTCACATTCGGGTAGCACTGAGAATGTATTAGATGTTTCCACAACAGTTTCCAGGGCAGTCTCTTTCTTCTTCATCGTTTCTACCTTTCCATTCGTCTTCTTGATCGTCAACTTCATTCATTGCTGTCCAGCCACTGACCAGTTTCCTTTCTTGACCTGAGGACTCAAAACAGGAGGACTACTACGAATCTTCTTGTTTTCCTCGGTCAGTCGCCGATTCTCCATTTTCGCCATCCTCAATTCTTCCTTATGCTGTTGGTAAAGTTGCTCGATGGAGGGCATCTTGCTTCAATTCGTAGAGAGCGCGCAAACAGGTCTTCACAGAGCTAAGTACACGTCACCACTCGAGCTAAGTACACGTCACCACACGTCCACTATGTGGAAGGTCATGTAAAATGGGGAGCGGGAGACTAAGACCGGAGATGAAATACAACATGAGAGGCAACATAACACCAGAGAAAAATATAAATCACATGACAATTGCAGTATAAATGATGTTAGCTAATCTCATAACTACCTTGAAAAACCTTAACGATGAACCTTTTAGAACTCTTTCGAGGACACATATCAAGCCTATCACTGTGTATGCAGCATTAGCGAGGAGCCTTCATCTGCTGAAGCATATACCAAAACTCGAAAAAATCCAGATATTTACAACAAGACTAGTCCCGGAACTGAGAGGATTGACTTATGAAGAGAGACTAGGGCTAGTGAGGACATGATTATTAAAGTGTACAAGATATTCAGAGAATTTGATAGAGCAGACAAGAACAGACTGTTATGAAATACAAGACACAGGAGCGAGGGGGGATAACAAAAACATAAGAAAGAAGGAACACTGCAACAGGCCTACTGACCCATGCGGAGCAGGTTCATGTCCCCCCCATGGATTAGATCAATGACCTCCCCCCTGGATAAGCCCAATGACCCACCCAGTCTGATCATCTCCACTCAAGGATGGAGCACTGCACCAGACCCAGCAGCACAAGCTAGTCAGGTCCAACTCACACCTACCCACACCCACTCATGTATCTATCTAACCTATTTTTAAAACTACACAACGTTTTAGCCTGAATAACTGTACTCGGGAGTTTGTTCCACTCATCCACAACTCTATTACCAAACCAGTGCTTTCCTATATCCTTTCTGAATCTGAATTTTTCCAACTTGAAACCACTGCTGCGAGTCCTGTCTTGGCGGGAAATTTTCAGCACGCTATTTACATCCCCTTTATTTATTCCTGTTTTCCATTTATACACCTCAATCATATCTCCCCTAATTCTACGCCTTTCGAGAGAGTGCAGATTCAGGGCCTTCAGTCTATCCTCATAGGGAAGATTTCTGATACATGGGATCATCTTTGTCATCCTCCTCTGTACGTTTTCCAGAGCATTTATATCCATTCTGTAATACGGTGACCAGAACTGAGCAGCATAGTCTAAATAAGGCCTAACCAAGGATATATAGAGTTGAAGAACTACCTGAGGACTTCTATTATTTATATTTCTAGATATGAAGCCAAGAATTCTGTTAGCTTTATTGCGAACACTAATGCACTGTTGTCTTGGTTTTAGATTACTGCTAACCAGAACTCCTAAATCCTTTTCGCAATCAGTAATATTAAGATCTACATTATTTAGTTTATATGTGGCATGGTTATTTACCTGTCCAACATTTAGAAATACATTTTCATTCTCAGAGTGGCAAATAAGTGTAAGGAACAGGATGAGGACGTGGTAGAGGCAAACTTGATACACAGTTTCAAAAGTACATAAGACAGGGCCCAAGAAGTCTGGAACTGTGATGAATGGTTTGAAAAACCGACAAGTTGAAGATTGAGACACTTATGCAGCATATGGGAATCTTTATTCAGGAAACGTTTCGCCACACAGTGGCTTCATCAGTCCAATACAAAGAGGAAGGCGAAAGGAGAGGAGGAGTATGAGGTAATCAGTCCCTCAGCCTGGAGTCGATGTGTTCAGTCCATCAATCTTGTAGAATGCACTAGGTGCACTAGGTGCATTCTACAAGATTGATGGACTGAACACATCGACTCCAGGCTGAGGGACTGATTACCTCATACTCCTCCTCTCCTTTCGCCTTCCTCTTTGTATTGGACTGATGAAGCCACTGTGTGGCGAAACGTTTCCTGAATAAAGATTCCCATATGCTGCATAAGTGTCTCAATCTTCAAGTCTGGAACTCCCAGGCCGGTGATTGTAGGTAAGAAGAAGGATCAGGAGCTGAGACTCGACCAAGTTGTATTTGTCTTACGTCTTAGTAACTTTGCAAAAACTAATGCAACATAATTTATCTTAATCCTACTCAATTTATTGTTAGTCTAAACAAAGTTAATATTTTTTAATACGAATGAAGTGTGTTCATTTCGTGGCATGGAGACTGTGTTTCACGGAGTGACATACCTGTGATGCACCTGTGACACTTGCGTCACACCTGTCACACTTTCGATCAGTTTCGAGATAATTGTTTTCCCTGCCCTCACAGCCTGACACTTCGCTAGACTTTCTTGCTGAGTGCCGGTTCAACCAGGCTGATGATGTTAGCGTCCGGCTGGCTCACACAACCCTGCTTGTTAGGTAAGACACATATGCAACAGTTAGACAACTTTATTCCGAAAAGTTTCGCCTACACAGTAGGCTTCTTCAGTCGAATACAGAAAATAGGCAGGAACAGTAGAGATGTGAAGACGATGTAATCAGTCCATCACCCTTGTAGTCGTAGAATTTGAGGTTGTCAGTCCCTCGGCCTGGAGAAGTTCAGTTCCATAGTCAGGAACTATCTGAAGATCAAGCGACAGTGCGGAGACTTAAATACTGTCGGAAGGAGAGGTGCAGAGTAGTAGTAGTAGTAGTAGTAGTAGTAGTAGTAGTGAGAATGTAACCACTGAGAGGTCATGTCCCTCTCAGATCCAACACTTCTCACTTGAAAAGCTTGTCCAAGGTGTTTTCTGTACCAAGATGCCATTCTACGACTACAAGGGTGATGGACTGATTACATCGTCTTCACATCTCTACTGTTCCTGCCTATTTTCTGTATTCGACTGAAGAAGCCTACTGTGTAGGCGAAACGTTTCGGAATAAAGTTGTCTAACTGTTGCATATGTGTCTTACCTAACAACCTGTCGGTATTGTATACCATTTTGATGTTCATCCTGTCAGACACTGCAACACATGGCATCTTGGTACAGAAAACACCTTGGACAAGCTTTTCAAGTGAGAAGTGTTGGATCTGAGAGGGACATGACCTCTCAGTGGTTACATTCTCACTACTACTACTACTACTACTCTGCACCTCTCCTTCCGACAGTATTTAAGTCTCCGCACTGTCGCTTGATCTTCAGATAGTTGCTGACTATGGAACTGAACTTCTCCAGGCCGAGGGACTGACAACCTCAAATTCTACGACTACAAGGGTGATGGACTGATTACATCGTCTTCACATCTCTACTGTTCCTGCCTACTTTCTGTATTCGACTGAAGAAGCCTACTGTGTAGGCGAAACGTTTCGGAATAAAGTTGTCTAACTGTTGCATATGTGTCTTACCTAACAACCTGTCGGTATTGTATACCATTTTGATGTTCAACCCTGCTTGTTGTAAAACGATGCTTGCGGAGTAAGCCAAGGCGTCAAGTTGTGCTTACAAAGCCCGACACACCTGGCACACATCTACCACCCACATGCGTCACTGGGCAGGTGTGTAAGGCTTGGCCAACCTTATTATCTGTCAGTGTTTGGGGGTGTCACTGTACCAGCCACATGCCATCCACAATCTGTACACACCACCACCATCAACTCCCCTTCTTTGCGTATGTTGGTGGTAAATTTGAGTCCCAGACTCAGTGCTTGTTTCTCGTAGTCGGTTAAGGTGAGTCTGGGACTCAAATTTACCACCAACATACGCAAACCTAACTATCAACTCAATCTTGTTACCAGGAACCATAGACACAGTGACAGCAACTTCCAGAAGGGTTATATACAGGGCCTTCTCACTGCAGCTTTATGTGAACCTTCTTCTTCTAATCTTCCTAGAAGATACATCACTGCCCTTAAGGACCTCGCCAACGACCCCAACATTATCGTCACCACCGCCGACAAAGGAGGTGGAGTCGTCATACTCAACACCAGTGACTACAACACTAAAATGATGGACCTTTTGAATGATCAATCTACATACGAACCCATCAGCACTCAACAGTGGGAGACGCTCACCAAAGACTTTCTATACAAAACCAGACAAATACTCAAACGCACTAGAGAAGGGAAGAAACTTCTGTACTTGTTACCAAGCAACCCTAAACCAGCACACATGTATGGTTTACCCAAGACCCATAAGCACAATATTCCTCTCAGACCAATCACGTCAGGAATAGGCAGTGCTCCACACAAACTAGCCGGAGTTCTTGCCAAACATCTTTCCTGCCTTCTGGGGACCATCAGCCCCGCTCATCTTAAACACTCAGGCGACCTTCTCAACCGCATCCGTAACCTCTCCATCCGTAACAAGAAACTTAGCAGTTTGGATGTGACTTCCCTCTTCACAAAAGTACCTACCAAAAAAGCCATCGAGGTTCTACGACGTAAAGTCAACCAGGACCTTAATCTTCCTTTACCTCCCGGAGATTTTGTTGACTTGATTGAATTCTGTGTTAATTTCAACTGTTTTTCTTTCAATAACAAGCTCTACAAACAAACCTACGGCATGGGAATGGGATCCCCAATAAGTGCCGTCCTAGCCAACTTATACATGGAACACCTAGAGTCCGAACACTTCGCCAACATCATCCCTTCAAGCGTCACTTGGTTACGTTACGTGGACGATGTCCTCGTAATAACTCCAAAACGTTTTGATGTACGGGATCTTCAGGCAAGGCTCAACGCAGTTGAACCAGCGATTCAGTTTACACTAGAAGAAGAGTCCAATGACAAGCTACCTTTCCTCGACGTCCTCATTCACAAAGTAGACAACAACCTAAGATTTCAAGTTTATCGGAAACCCACCAATAAAAATGATCTCACACACTTCTATTCCAGTCAAGATACCAAGACCAAAAGAGGCATCATCATCGGGTTTTTCCTAAGAGCATACCGAATTTGTAGTCCTGAGTTTCTTGACGAGGAATGCACTTACATTCACCAAACATTCACTAAGTTACAATTTCCTTCTTTTTTCATCAAAGACTGCAAGAAAAGAGCTCTTCAGATCATCAATTCTCCACGCATCAACACCGCTCCCAACAAAGTTATAATTCTTCCCAACAGCCAGGTTGCACTAAACGTCTCAAAAGTACTTTCACAAGCTAACACCAGAGTCGCCATCGCTTCTACCACTTCAATAAAGGATCTAACCAGGACAAAACCCAAGCACCACGAACCAGTCAATGCAGGAGTTTACACTATACCCTGTGGAGGCTGTGACAAGATCTACGTAGGTGAAACAGCAAGAAACCTCGACACCCGCCTCAATGAACACATTTACGCATGTAGGAACGACAACTTAAACAACGCCTGTGTACAACACCGAAATTCCACCAATCATCTCATGAAATTCAGAGACGCCCAATTAGTGATCAAAGAAACTAATTTCCGCAGACGCAAGTGCCTTGAATCAGCACTGATCGCTGTTTCGAATACAATTAAACAAAACAACGGCAGCTTCACCATCTCCGAAGTCTTAGCAAGAATCCTCCTGAAAACAGTAAACCCTGCCATCACATAGTCTCTCCTGTTATACTACACAAAGCACATTACTGAGAGTGAACACTGAAAAAAACCTGCCTCTTTCCAGTCTATATTTGTCCAACCTATTTTTATGTTACCCAAGTAATAGCTTTTATATCCTTTTACTCATGTACGAATTAATTGCTCTTCCTTATTGTATTATTTTTGTTACTACTACTACTACTACCACCACTAGTGAACAACGAAATGTTACCTCACTAGTATTGCACCTCACTCAGAGCCTTTATATACCCTCTGTGTCCCTGTATTGTTTGTAATGGCTTGATAAAGCTCCTGGAGAGCGAAACGTTGCCACAATAAATGTCACATTAGTTGCACTTGTGTCCTTTTACTTTACAGTATACGGTTGTTTAGCGGTAGGTCGTCAGGTCAGTATTGCAAAGACTGTCAAAGTTATTTATGGTTGTACACTAAAACTGTTTATTCGCTTATTCTTCTTCCATGCTAAAGAACCTGTATGTACTGTATTTACGTTTATAGCACATCTATAAAAAAAATACTGCTTAATGCTTACCTAAGTTTAGAATAAGCTTTACAAAAGAGTTTAAAGGGACTAACTAAAACAAATATAAGTGTCAGTTTTCGCATGAGTGCATGAATGGTCTCTTATAAAAAGTCCTACATTTCCTGCCATTCACAATGAGGACGTATTTCTCACTAAATGTGTATCTTGCTTTGAAGTGTAAATTTAGAGAAGACACAGTTGACAAAATATCCCGCTCGACGCTTAATCAACACAACAAATTTCCCCAACAACGAAGCCTTCTGAATGAGCCTCAATAAAGAGTAACTCTAAATATCAGTTGCCCGTCTTTTATAAAGTGGTGTTAATGTAGTTCTTGAGACAAGAAACTTACCACTTAATGGGGTCAAGCACCGCCCTGAAAGTATGAGTTAGCAGTAAGAGTTAACCGGCGGCACTCAGAAGCATTGCACTGATCACTTACAAGACTCATTCGAGGATATTAAACGTAGCTTCCAATTCCATTTAGAAGAATAGTGTTATTATTTAGTGTTCCAGTGCCCTTCCCTGAGAGGCAATACACTTTCTGGTTTCTTCAACACCTCACCTCAACATTCCAACATACACAACTTTTCTCCATACAAGTTAGTAATTACTTGTTTTTATTTACAAAAAAAAAAAAAATACAAATAGTTTATAAACATTATCATTAATTTTTTTAATGATTCTTAAAGCAAATATAATGTGGCCGCACACAGATTTAATCAAGCAGTACCTGGATCAAGCAATGTAACTCTCATAAAGAGTAGCGTTGAGGCACACTGCGATGTACCCAAATTTGTTAAATAATAAATAAACACACTCACAAAACATATGAGAAATTACACAGTTGAAAGTCTCACAGGAGACGACACTGGAGCAGCTGGAGGGATGGTCTGGGTGAGGCAGCAGGAGTCAAGACGATCTTGTCTGCACCACAATATTCTACTCTCTCTTAATTACCCTAATGTTAGCTTATGTAATTATATAAGTTAGAGAGAGAGAGAGATCTAGTCATTACACTCCTCAAACACCCATATATTTTTTATTGTATTTCACCATAATTTTTTTTATTTTCAGCAGTGAATATATTTTCTCTGAGAAGCATATTTATGTGCAAAATGTAAAAGCACTTTCAACATCATTTTTGGAATCTAAATAGTTCCAACAGTATCGATTTTTTTTTCAAACTATGGTTTTATAACGAATTCTAATCTCAAAATAACCACTATTATCTTTTAATATTCATAGTATATTTTAAATTCCATCATTAGTTTTCACGAAGCATCGAAGGTCGTATCGAACACTCCGGTAAAAACAGTCTGGAGGTAATTACTGGTATATCTGGAAGTTAGTAACCTTAATATTAGTTCACTACCATCACAGCACATGGGACCTTGTTCTTACAGTGCTCTAATAAACAGAATTTTCTTTCACTTTTTTCACACTTGGTAGTCAGTATTATGTACAGATCTTTTAACTCAGGCTTAAGAGTGCAACACGTTGGTAATGTTTCTGTCTCTCACAGTGGCATCATAAGTCCAGCTCTCTGTTCCAATTTCACTCGTATATCTCTTCAGTTGTAAGACAGAGAATGGTTTTCCTTCTGTTTTCTTGAATTTCACTGTGAATTTTCCCAGTTAAGACAGTGAGAGCAGCCCTCCAGCACTCCCTTCAGTCCCGTCGACACCGTGGCACTGCGTGGCACTCTGGTGGGCATACTGCCACTACCACCACGCTACTTTCAACCTACCCACTTCAGTCAACACACTTCCCACCCTCTTACCCGCAGGAACCGTACCTTCGTCACTACCATCTTCAATACCTCCCTTACCAAAACAAGCCATTCTGGAAATTCTATGCATAAAAGTCCCACATTCAGCTAAGCTCCCCGAAGCAGGTAGGGGTATTGGGGGTGGGGGCTAGGGGAATGAGTCTGGGCTGAGGACACCCCTGGGCACAGTTATGAGGGGCCTGGCACCCTTCACCATCACCACCACCACTAGCCAACCTCCTCACACGTACACGCACGCAGGCACGCACGAAAACAAACAGATGTAAACACACACACAAGGTCACGAGTAGAAGAGAGTACATGGGAACACTTGGAAAAGACAACAAGAGAACCCACAGTTCAAGCCGATCTTTAACTATACTCTAGTTACCTCTAATTCTTTTTAGACAGATAAGAATAGGAAAATAAGAAGGCTCTCTCCCCGCCCTTCACTCTACCCTCAGCCCTCTACTCTATCCACACTGTCTACTGGAAAGAGTGGGTAATCATATATATGATATGAAAAGTGGAAGAAGAATTTATTTAGATACTTGACTACTACTACTGTTACTACTACTACTCCTACTACTATTACTGCTAATAACACATATTTCCACCAGTACTATGCCACAGATGATCCATGGTCAACCAACCATCATAAAGTAGGTCCCGAACTAACGTGGTTATTAATCACAGCCAGCCTCTAATACACTATTTAGTTAAATCTGATAGTATGTCTAAAAGGATCTTAAAGAGTTCTAGCGTTTCTGCACATGCAGCTTCAGTGGGCAGTATATCCCAGTGATCCACAATATTGTTGCAAGCAAAAGCTTGAGATAGATAGATAGACAGAGAGAGAGAGAGAGAGAGAGAGAGAGAGAGAGAGAGAGAGAGAGAGAGAGAGAGAGAGAGAGAGAGAGAGAGAGAGAGAGAGAGAGAGAGAGAGAGAGGGGGAGAGGGGGAGAGGGGAGAGGAGAGATGAGAGAGAGAAAGGGAGAGAGAGAGAGAGAGAGAGAGAGAGAGAGAGAGAGAGTGAGAGAGAGAGAGAGAGAGAGAGAGAGAGAGAGAGAGAGATGAGAGAGGAGAGAGAGGAGAGAGGGAGAGAGAGAGTGAGAGAGAGACGAGAGGAGAGAGAGAGAGACGAGAGAGAGAGGATGGGGGGGGGAGATAATGGTGGGGGGGGATAATGGTCACGTAGTACATCAAGTTATCATGACCGGTATTTCCCAACCTCCAACTTGTGTTTCTAGGCACATCTCTCAAATCTCCCAGCAACACTGCTCGGCACACTTCTCAACCTCTCAGTAGAATTCCTAGGCACACCTCTAAGTCTCCAAGCAGTGTTGCCAGGTCACATAAATTGTAGGTATAACACCTCACATAGCCTCCCAGCAGAGTTACTAGCCCCACCTCACATAGCCTCCCAGCAAAGTTACTAACCCACCTCACATAGCCTCCCAGCAGAGTTACTAGCCCCACCTCACATAGCCTCCCAGCAGAGTTGCTAGCCCCACCTCACATAGCCTCCCAGCAGAGTTACTAGCCCGACCTCACATAGCCTCCCAGCAGACTTACTAGCCCCACCTCACATAGCCTCCCAGCAGATTTACTAGCCCCACCTCACATAGCCTCCCAGCAGAGTTACTAGCCCCACCTCACATAGCCTCCCAGCAGAGTTACTAGCCCCACCTCTCACAGCCTCCCAGCAGAGTTACTAGCCCCACTTCGCGCAGTCTCCCAGCATTTACTAGCCCCACCTCTCACAGGCTCCCAGCAGTTACTAGCCTCACCTCTCACACCCTTCTAGAAGTTACTAGCCCCACGTCTCACAGCCTCCTAGCAGTTACTAGCCCCACCTTTCACAGCCTCCCAGCAGTTACTAGCCCCACTTCTCACAGCTTCCCAGCAGAGTTATTAGCCCAACCTCTCACAGCCTCCCAACAGTTACTAGCCCCACCTCTCACAGCCTCCCAGCAGTTACTAGCCGCACCTCTCACAGCCTCCCAGCAGAGTTATTAGCTCAACCTCTCACAGCCTCCCAGCAGTTACTAGCCGCACCTCTCACAGCCTCCCAGCAGTTACTAGCCCCACCTCTCAAAGCCTCCCAGCAGTTACTAGCCCCACCTCTCATAGCCTCCAAGCAGTTACTAGCCCCACCTCTCACAGCCTCCCAGTAGATACTAGCCGCACCTCTCACAGCCTCCCAGCAGTTTCTAGCCCCACCTCTCACAGCCTCCCAGCAGTTACTAGCCGCACCTCTCACAGCCTCCCAGCAGAGTTATGAGCCCAACCTCTCACAGCCTCCCAGCAGTTACTAGCCGCACCTCTCACAGCCTCCCAGCAGTTACTAGCCCCACCTCTCAAAGCCTCCCAACAGTTACTAGCCCCACCTCTCACAGCCTCCAAGCAGTTACTAGCCCCACCTTTCACAGCCTCCCAGCAGATACAGGCCGCACCTCTCACAGCCTCCCAGCAGCTTCTAGCCCCACCTCTAACAGCCTCCCAGCATTTACTAGCCGCACCTCTCACAGCCTCCTCGCAGTTACTAGCCCCACCTCACAAAGCCACCCAGCAGAGTTACTAGCCCCACCTCACATAGCCTCCCAGCAGAGTTACTAGCCCCACCTCTCACAGGCTCCCAGCAGTTACTAGCCTCACCTCTCACACCCTTCTAGAAGTTACTAGCCCCAAGTCTCACAGCCTCCTAGCAGTTACTAGCCCCACCTCTCACAGCCTCCCAGCAGTTACTAGCCCCACTTCTCACAGCCTCCCAGCAGAGTTATTAGCCCAAACTCTCACAGCCTCCCAGCACTTACGAGCCCCACCTCTCACAGCCTCCCAGCAGTTACTAGCCGCACCTCACAGCCTCCCAGCAGTTACTAGCCCCACCTCTCACAGCCTCCCAGCAGTTACTAGCCGCACCTCTCACAGCCTCCCAGCAGAGTTATTAGCCCAACCTCTCACAGCCTCCCAGCAGTTACTAGCCGCACCTCTCACAGCCTCCCAGCAGTTACTAGCCCCACCTCTCAAAGCCTCCCAGCAGTTACTAGCCCCACCTCTCACAGCCTCCAAGCAGTTACTAGCCCCACCTCTCACAGCCTCCCAGCAGATACTAGCCGCACCTCTCACAGCCTCCCAGCAGTTTCTAGCCCCACCTCTCACAGCCTCCCAGCAGTTACTAGCCGCACCTCTCACAGCCTCCCAGCAGAGTTATGAGCCCAACCTCTCACAGCCTCCCAGCAGTTTCTAGCCCCACCTCTCACAGCCTTCTAGCAGAGTTACTAGCCGCACCTCTCACAGCCTTCTAGCAGAGTTACTAGCCCCACCTCTCACAGCCTTCTAGCAGAGTTACTAGCCCCACCTCTCACAGCCTTCTAGCAGAGTTACTAGCCGCACCTCTCACAGCCTTCTAGCAGAGTTACTAGCCGCACCTCTCACAGCCTTCTAGCAGAGTTACTAGCCGCACCTCTCACAGCCTTCTAGCAGTTACTAGCCGCACCTCTCACAGCCTTCTAGCAGAGTTACTAGCCCCACCTCTCACAGCTTTCTAGCAGAGATACTAGCCGCACCTTTCACAGCCTTCTAGCAGTTACTAGCCCCACCTCTCACAGCCTTCTAGCAGAGTTACTAGCCCCACCTCTCACAGCCTTCTAGCAGAGTTACTAGCCCTACCTCTCACAGTCTTCTAGCAGAGTTACTAGCCGCACCTCTCACAGCCTTCTAGCAGAGTTACTAGCCGCACCTCTCACAGCCTTCTAGCAGAGTTACTAGCCGCACCTCTCACAGACTTCTAGCAGAAAAATGACAGGATGGATAATGAGAACCTTCAAAACTAGGGAGGCCAAGCCCATGATGACACTCTTCAGGTCACTTGTTCTATCTAGGCTGGAATATTGCTGCACTCTAACAGCACCTTTCAAGGCAGGTGAAATTGCCGACCTAGAAAATGTACAGAGAACTTTCACGGCGCGCATAACGGAGATAAAACACCTCAATTACTGGGAGCGCTTGAGGTTTCTAAACCTGTATTCCCTGGAACGCAGGAGGGAGAGATACATGATTATATACACCTGGAAAATCCTAGAGGGACTAGTACCGAACTTGCACACGAAAATCACTCACTACGAAAGCAAAAGACTTGGCAGACGATGCACCATCCCCCCAATGAAAAGCAGGGGTGTCACTAGCACGTTAAGAGACCATACAATAAGTGTCAGGGGCCCGAGACTGTTCAACTGCCTCCCAGCACACATAAGGGGGATTACCAACAGACCCCTGGCAGTCTTCAAGCTGGCACTGGACAAGCACCTAAAGTCAGTTCCTGATCAGCCGGGCTGTGGCTCGTACGTTGGTTTGCGTGCAGCCAGCAGCAACAGCCTGGTTGATCAGGCGCTGATCCACCAGGAGGCCTGGTCACAGACCGGGCCGCGGGGGCGTTGACCCCCGAAACTCTCTCCAGGTAAACTCCAGGTAAACTCCAGAGTTACTAGCTGTACCTCTCACAGCCTTCTAGCAGAGTTACTAGCCGTACCTCTCACAGCCTTCTAGCACAGTTACTAGCCATACCTCTCACAGCCTTCTAGCAGAGTTACTAGCGGCCGCAGCCGCAGCAAGCAGCAACAAGGCTGCTCCTACATCTTGCCGTCCCCTGGGCCTATCCGAACTCCAGTAATGGCCAAGTTGGCAAGTACTGCTGCAACAACATGCAAGGAACCTATAGTGACATAAAAACTGACGGTGACGACAACGAAATGGACTAAATATGACAAAAGAGGGACCGGCATTTAAGTACCAGACCTGCTGCCAGACGTGAACCAGACATGAGACGTTTTCCACTACAATGAAATAACTGACCTCCATATCAACTGCACCAGTGTTTAACGGGAAGACAACATGGCAGAAAACCTGATCAACTAAATCTCCAAGGAAATGACAGGTCTGTAGGACTTTTTTCTTCAGTGCCAAACGAGGGAAAGAATTGAGCATTTAAACATGGCTGACCGGCATCCAAACAGCCGCTACTGCCAGACGTACAACTAGCGAAGTGAAATTCTCATCTTTACTGACGTTCATCTGTTGACAGTAGCATCATATCTGTACCACTCGGATATCCCTCAGTGCCAGTCGTGAGAAAGAAGTGAATAGTTAAACAGTCAAGGTTAATGTTTTAGTAGCTGACCTATATTCAGCTGACCAGTGTACAGTGAGAGAATCATAGCAGAAAACGCCAAATATATCTATAAACTCAAGGAAAGTCAGGTTGTAGGTGGCGTTACTCCCCTCAGTGTTTTAAAAATGGCTGAGTCAGCAAAACAGGTCAGGAGACAACAACACCACACAACCCCCGATAAATGGAACTGAGGGGGATTTGGAAGGATAAAACCAGGGAAAAGTGAGCAGTGAAGAGGGTTTTGAAGAGGAAATTTTACTAGTAATTCAGTGGTGATTGCTAATGCAGATACTAAGTGTACTAGGGACTGGAAAAGAGAAATAAATATTATTGTATATGAGTAAAAGAGCGAAGAGTGAAAATGGCAGGCATTAGGGGGGTACAGGCTGCCATAATTATATTTATATTTCTTCTTCAATTCCATGAAGAAAGTAATCAGTCATGGGGGCTGGAAAAGATGAATGGAGTAACAGCGCCCTGGACAGTAAAAGCCCAACAGTTGCCATCCTACCAGAAAAGTAAATGTCACTATCGCCGCAAGGTATGGCAACACCGCATACCTAAACAAAAACAGTGGCACACAGCTCTTATTGTAGCGCTCTTAAGTGGTGATATCCAAATTAATCCAGGACCTCAAACTATTGTGCAGAGGCAAAACAGACAGATAAATGACGGCAATAATGACGGTCTAGTAGCTAGGAATGATAACCTTAACTCCATATGTAATGCATACATAGGTCAATGTGAGACAATACAGCCATTATTATCTCAAACACTACCAAACAGGTGCATACACTGTACTAAAGTACGCATGAAAAACAGAAAAGGCACCTTATGTAAAATGTGTAAGGGGTGGGTGCATGATGGATGTATGTACAATTATAGCAACGGTGCCAGAATTCATTTTGTGTGTAACAAATGCACTTTGGCACAGTTACCCTTTAGCAGTGATGACATTGATTTACCTAATTTTAATACAAATGACCCATTGCCATATATTGATGATTATGATTGTTTTATGAAAACAGGCCTTCACTTTATTCATGTCAATGCAAGATCACTTCTTCCTAAATTGGCAGAGATTAGGATTCTAGCTAACAAAATTAGGGCGGCAGTTATAACCATCTCTGAATCTTGGTTGGATGATACGGTGACTGACGACGAGGTCAAAATAGATGGTTACAATATAAAACGCTTAGATAGGAACAGAAAGGGTGGTGGAGTATGTGCCTACATTAGAAATGACTTAGCTTACAACCCAAGACCTGATTTAAATAACAATAAACTGGAGATTCTATGGTTTGAAGTGCTGCTTCCTAAGACCAAACCCATCTTAGTAGGAACTAGTTACCGCCCTCCTACCCAGGACCAGTTCTTAGAAGACTTTTCCAGAGTCTTGTCCGGAGTTGAAAACAATTGCGAGACAATAATACTGGGCGACTTTAATATCTGTTTTCAGCAGCAAAATAACGGGCTATGCAAAAGGTATAAGCAAATTCTAGGATTAAATAGTTACACTCAACTAATTAATACTCCAACCCGGATCACACAGTTCTCAGCCACCCTAATTGACCACATACTTTGTAACCGCTCTGAGAACATTAGTCAGTCAGGCGTCATTACCACAGGTCTTAGTGATCATTTCATCATTTACTGCACCAGGAAAATAACTAGGGATAGGATAGGCCTACACAGGACAATAAAAATGAGGTCAACTAGAAACTACAGTAAAGAAACACTGGTAAATAGGCTACACAATTGTGACTGGACAGAGATAACAAGTTGCACGGACGTAAACGATGCCTGGGAAAAATTCAAAACAATGTTCACTACCATCCTTGATAATATTGCACCAGTTAAAGAGGTTAGGATTAAACGAAGAACTGAACCCTGGATGAATACTGAGATATTAGATAATATGAAATTCAGAGACCAGCTGCTAAAAAGATTTAAAGCAAACAGACAGGATATTGCAGCACTAAATGAATTCCAAAGGGTGAGGAACAGAGTACAGAGACTTATAAAAGGAGCAAAGGCAAAGCACTACTGCTCAAAAATTGAAGAGTATAAGCATAACCCCAGAAAGCTCTGGCAACAACTAAAACAGTTGGGGTATAGCCATAAGCCAGTAGATAGGTCTAACATAGTACTCACTATCGATAATGAGGTATGCCACGAAACATCTAAGGTGGCAAATTGCTTTAATTCCTACTACACATCTGTTGCATCAACACTAGTAAGTAAACTACCAGCTGCATCAAATACCTTTAACACAGACTCTGATAAGTTTCAAACATACTATACCAATAAAGGGGTAACCCCAAACAGTTGTCAACTAGTAAGTGTATCTCATGACTTTATTCAAAAAGAACTAAGCAGGTTAAACCCAACTAAGAGCACAGGCCCTGATAACATCCCGTCTAAGTTCCTAAAAGATGGTGCTTCTGAACTGTCAATCCCTATTGCTCACATAATAAATCTATCAATCACCACTAATACAGTACCGGAGGGGTTCAAGGAGGCCAGAGTCACTCCTATCTTCAAGAAAAATAGTAGGTCTGATGTAAGCAACTATAGGCCTGTTAGTATACTCAGTATAATATCTAAAATTCTAGAGAGGGCGGTGTATTCTCAAGTAGTTAAGTACCTTAATGACAACAACATTCTCCATAGCTATCAATCGGGCTTTAGAAGATCCTACTCAACCGACACCTCCCTTATTAATCTGATGGATTACCTGAGAACTGAAATGTCAAAGGGGAACCTCATAGGCATGGTAACCTTAGACCTGCAAAAGGCCTTCGATACTGTCAACCACAATATATTATGTAATAAACTTCAAGCTATCGGTATAGGTTCTGTAGACTGGTTTAAGTCCTACCTTAGCAACAGGAGACAAATAGTCAAAATCAACAAAACAGAATCAGAACCCCTGCCGATAACATGTGGAGTTCCCCAAGGTAGTATTCTGGGTCCCTTATTATTCTTATGTTATGTCAATGATATGCCTATCAGTGTCAAGTGCAAACTCCTACTGTATGCAGATGACAGTGCTCTGTTAGTGTCAGGTAAAGACCCACAAGATATTGCTAATGTTTTAACACTGGAACTGGAGTCCTGCAGCAAATGGTTAGTAGACAACAAACTATCATTACACCTAGGGAAAACTGAAGCCATTCTCTTTGGCACGAAACATAAACTGAGAAGGGTAAATAATTTTAATGTTCAATGTAATGGGGAGCCCATCACTTTGGTTTCATCAGTAAAATATTTGGGAATCCCCTTTGACCCATGCATGTCAGGAGAATTGATAGGGAACAGTGTAGTAAAGAAAGCGAATGCCAAACTGAAGTTCCTGTATAGACAAGCACAGTGTCTACCTACTGAGGCTCGCAGGACCCTATGTCTAGCCCTTATACAATGCCATATGGATTACGCTTGCTCTTCTTGGTACTCTGCCTTGACAAAAAAACTGAAAGATAGACTGCAAATCACCCAGAACAAAATCGTAAGATTCATCCTGGGGCTGGGACCAAGAGAACATGTAGGCCAGGATGAATTACAGCAGTTGGATATGCTGAATGTTGAAGACAGAGTAAAACAACTGAAGCTAAATCATGTTTATAAAATTGCTCACAAACAATGTCCAGAATATCTTGCTGTCAATTTTGTCAAGGTTGGGAACCAAAGCAATCATAGTACTAGGGGGAGAGAGCACAACTTTGTAGTACCCACAGTCAGTGGCCAGGCTTCAAACACCTTTTATTGTACAGCAATAAAGGAATGGAACAGACTACCCGCACATGTCAAAGCCAGTCATAGCGTGAACCAGTTCAAGAAGAGTGCCAAAAGGTGTCTGATGAATGTAGCTACAGAAAGGGAGGGGAATGATTTTCTATTTTTTAGCTAACATACGTGTAAATTTTACCTTATTCCTTGTAATGACCCTCGTATTGTAGATAGTCTTAATGACCTTGGTGTAGCAGATAGTCTTTTTAGTATGATAATAAGATGTTATCTTCATTGTAGAATAATAAGAAAATATTATAACCTTTATACTATAATAATAAGGTAAAAGGACCCCAATGGAAATAAGTCACTCTGTCTGACTTTTTTGGGTTATCCTAGGTTCTCTACACATATGCTGCTATGTATGATAATTCTATGTAACTGTATTTGTGTATACCTGAATAAACTTACTTACTTACTTACTCTCACAGCCTTCTAGCAGAGTTACTAGCCCCACCTCTCACAGCCTTCTAGCAGAGTTACTAGCTCCACCTCTCACAGCCTTTTAGCAGAGTTACTAGCCGTACCTCTCACAGCCTTCTAGCAGATTTACTAGCCCCACCTCTCACAGCCTTCTAGCAGAGTTACTAGCCGTACCTCTCACAGTTTTCTAACAGAGTTACTAGCCCCACCTCTCACAGCCTTCTAGCAGAGTTACTAGCTCCACCTCTCACAGCCTTTTAGCAGAGTTACTAGCCGTACCTCTCACAGCCTTCTAGCAGATTTACTAGCCCCACCTCTCACAGCCTTCTAGCAGAGTTACTAGCCGTACCTCTCACAGTTTTCTAACAGAGTTACTAGCCCCACCTCTCACAGCCTTCTAGCAGAGTTACTAGCCGTACCTCTCACAGCCTTTTAGCAGAGTTACTAGCCCCACCTCTCACAGCCTTCTAGCAGAGTTACTAGCCCCACCTCCCACAGCCTTCTAGCAGAGTTACTAGCCCCACCTCTCACAGCCTTCTAGCAGAGTTACTAGCTCCACCTCTCACAGCCTTCTAGCAGAGTTACTAGCCGTACCTCTCACAGCCTTTTAGCAGAGTTACTAGCCCCACCTCTCACAGCCTTCTAGCAGAGTTACTAGCCGTACCTCTCACAGCCTTTTAGCAGAGTTACTAGCCCCACCTCTCACAGCCTTCTAGCAGAGTTACTAGCCCCACCTCTCACAGCCTTCTAGCAGAGTTACTAGCCGTACCTCTCACAGCCTTTTAGCAGAGTTACTAGCCCCACCTCTCACAGCCTTCTAGCAGAGTTACTAGCCCCACCTCTCACAGCCTTCTAGCAGAGTTACTAGCTCCACCTCTCGCAGCCTTCTAGCAGAGTTACTAGCCGTACCTCTCACAGCCTTCTAGCAGATTTACTAGCCCCACCTCTCACAGCCTTCTAGCAGAGTTACTAGCCGTACCTCTCACAGTTTTCTAGCAGAGATACTAGCCCCACCTCTCACAGCCTTCTAGCAGAGTTACTAGCCGTACCTCTCACAGCCTTTTAGCAGAGTTACTAGCCCCACCTCTCACAGCCTTCTAGCAGAGTTACTAGCCCCACCTCTCACAGCCTTCTAGCAGAGTTACTAGCCCCACCTCTCACAGCCTTCTAGCAGAGTTACTAGCCCCACCTCTCACAGCCTTCTAGCAGAGTTACTAGCCGCACCTCTCACAGCCTTCTAGCAGAGTTACTAGCCCCACCTCTCACAGCCTTCTAGCAGAGTTACTAGCCCCACCTCTCACAGCCTTCTAGCAGAGTTACTAGCCGCACCTCTCACAGCCTTCTAGCAGAGTTACTAGCCGTACCTCTCACAGCCTTCTAGCAGAGTTACTAGCCCCACCTCTCACAGCCTTCTAGCAGAGTTACTAGCCGTACCTCTCACAGCCTTTTAGCAGAGTTACTAGCCCCACCTCTCACAGCCTTCTAGCAGAGTTACTAGCCCCACCTCTCACAGCCTTCTAGCAGAGTTACTAGCCGTACCTCTCAGAGCCTTTTAGCAGAGTTACTAGCCCCACCTCTCACAGCCTTCTAGCAGAGTTACTAGCCCCACCTCTCACAGCCTTCTAGCAGAGTTACTAGCTCCACCTCTCACAGCCTTCTAGCAGAGTAACTCGCCGTACCTCTCACAGCCTTCTAGCAGATTTACTAGCCCCACCTCTCACAGCCTTCTAGCAGAGTTACTAGCCGTACCTCTCACAGCCTTCTAGCAGAGTTACTAGCCCCACCTCTCACAGCCTTCTAGCAGAGTTACTAGCCGTACCTCTCACAGCCTTTTAGCAGAGTTACTAGCCCCACCTCTCACAGCCTTCTAGCAGAGTTACTAGCCCCACCTCTCACAGCCTTCTAGCAGAGTTACTAGCCCCACCTCTCACAGCCTTCTAGCAGAGTTACTAGCTCCACCTCTCACAGCCTTCTAGCAGAGTTACTAGCCGTACCTCTCACAGCCTTTTAGCAGAGTTACTAGCCCCACCTCTCACAGCCTTCTAGCAGAGTTACTAGCCGTACCTCTCACAGCCTTTTAGCAGAGTTATTAGCCCCACCTCTCACAGCCTTCTAGCAGAGTTACTAGCCCCACCTCTCACAGCCTTCTAGCAGAGTTACTAGCCGTACCTCTCACAGCCTTTTAGCAGAGTTACTAGCCCCACCTCTCACAGCCTTCTAGCAGAGTTACTAGCCCCACCTCTCACAGCCTTCTAGCAGAGTTACTAGCTCCACCTCTCACAGCCTTCTAGCAGAGTTACTAGCCGTACCTCTCACAGCCTTCTAGCAGATTTACTAGCCCCACCTCTCACAGCCTTCTAGCAGAGTTACTAGCCGTACCTCTCACAGTTTTCTAGCAGAGTTACTAGCCCCACCTCTCACAGCCTTCTAGCAGAGTTATTAGCCGTACCTCTCACAGCCTTTAAGCAGAGTTACTAGCCCCACCTCTCACAGCCTTCTAGCAGAGTTACTAGCCCCACCTCTCACAGCCTTCTAGCAGAGTTACTAGCCCCACCTCTCACAGCCTTCCAGCAGAGTTACTAGCCCCACCTCTCACAGCCTTCTAGCAGAGTTACTAGCCGCACCTCTCACAGCCTTCTAGCAGAGTTACTAGCCCCACCTCTCACAGCCTTCTAGCAGAGTTACTAGCCCCACCTCTCACAGCCTTCTAGCAGAGTTACTAGCCGCACCTCTCACAGCCTTCTAGCAGAGTTACTAGCCGTACCTCTCACAGCCTTCTAGCAGAGTTACTAGCCCCACCTCTCACAGCCTTCTAGCAGAGTTACTAGCCGTACCTCTCACAGCCTTCTAGCAGAGTTACTAGCCCCACTTCTCACAGCCTTCTAGCAGAGTTACTAACCCCACCTCTCACAGCCTTCTAGCAGAGTTACTAGCCGCACCTCTCACAGCCTTCTAGCAGAGTTACTAGCCCCACCTCTCACAGCCTTCTAGCAGAGTTACTAGCCGCACCTCTCACAGCCTTCTAGCAGAGTTACTAGCCCCACCTCTCACAGCCTTCTAGCAGAGTTACTAGCCCCACCTCTCACAGCCTTCTAGCAGAGTTACTAGCCCCACCTCTCACAGCCTTCTAGCAGAGTTACTAGCCCCACCTCTCACAGCCTTCTAGCAGAGTTACTAGCCCCACCTCTCACAGCCTTCTAGCGGAGTTACTAGCCCCACCTCTCACAGTCTTCTAGCAGAGTTACTAGCCGCACCTCTCACAGCCTTCTATCAGAGTTACTAGCCCCACCTCTCACAGCCTTCTAGCAGAGTTACTAGCCCCACCTCTCACAGCCTTCTAGCAGAGTTACTAGCCGCACCTCTCACAGCCTTCTAGCAGAGTTACTAGCCCCACCTCTCACAGCCTTCTAGCAGGGTTACTAGCCCCACCTCTCACAGCCTTCTAGCAGAGTTACTAGCCCCACCTCTCACAGCCTTCTAGCAGAGTTACTAGCCCCACCTCTCACAGCCTTCTAGCAGAGTTACTAGCCGCACCTCTCACAGCCTTCTAGCAGTTACTACCCGCACCTCTCACAGCCTTCTAGCAGTTACTAGCCCCACCTCTCACAGCCTTCTAGCAGAGTTACTAGCCGCACCTCTCACAGCCTTCTAGCAGAGTTACTAGCCGTACCTCTCACAGCCTTCTAGCAGAGTTACTAGCCCCACCTCTCACAGCCTTCTAGCAGAGTTACTAGCCGTACCTCTCACAGCCTTCTAGCAGAGTTACTAGCCCCACCTCTCACAGCCTTCTAGCAGAGTTACTAGCCCCACCTCTCACAGCCTTCTAGCAGAGTTACTAGCCGCACCTCTCACAGCCTTCTAGCAGAGTTACTAGCCCCACCTCTCACAGCCTTCTAGCAGAGTTACTAGCCGCACCTCTCACAGCCTTCTAGCAGAGTTACTAGCCCCACCTCTCACAGCCTTCTAGCAGAGTTACTAGCCCCACCTCTCACAGCCTTCTAGCAGAGTTACTAGCCCCACCTCTCACAGCCTTCTAGCAGAGTTACTAGCCGCACCTCTCACAGCCTTCTAGCAGAGTTACTAGCCGCACCTCTCACAGCCTTCTAGCAGAGTTACTAGCCGCACCTCTCACAGCCTTCTAGCAGAGTTACTAGCCCCACCTCTCACAGCCTTCTAGCAGAGTTACTAGCCGTACCTCTCACAGCCTTCTAGCAGAGTTACTAGCCCCACCTCTCACAGCCTTCTAGCAGAGTTACTAGCCCCACCTCTCACAGCCTTCTAGCAGAGTTACTAGCCCCACCTCTCACAGCCTTCTAGCAGAGTTACTAGCCGCACCTCTCACAGCCTTCTAGCAGAGTTACTAGCCGCACCTCTCACAGCCTTCTAGCAGAGTTACTAGCCCCACCTCTCACAGCCTTCTAGCAGAGTTACTAGCCCCACCTCTCACAGCCTTCTACCTCTCACAGCCTTCTAGCAGAGTTACTAGCCCCACCTCTCACAGCCTTCTACAGCAGAGAGTTACTAGCCGCACCTCTCACCTCTCACAGCCTTCTAGCAGAGTTACTAGCCGCACCTCTCACAGCCTTCTAGCAGAGTTACTAGCCCCACCTCTCACAGCCTTCTAGCAGAGTTACTAGCCGCACCTCTCACAGCCTTCTAGCAGAGTTACTAGCCGCACCTCTCACAGCCTTCTAGCAGAGTTACTAGCCCCACCTCTCACAGCCTTCTAGCAGAGTTACTAGCCCCACCTCTCACAGCCTTCTAGCAGAGTTACTAGCCGTACACCTCTCACAGCCTCTCACAGCCTAGCAGAGTTACTAGCCGTACCTCTCACAGCCTTCTAGCAGAGTTACTAGCCCCACCTCTCACAGCCTTCTAGCAGAGTTACTAGCCGCCTTCTAGCAGAGTTACTAGCCGCACCTCTCACAGCCTTCTAGCAGAGTTACTAGCCCCACCTCTCACAGCCTTCTAGCAGAGTTACTAGCCCCACCTCTCACAGCCTTCTAGCAGAGTTACTAGCCGCACCTCTCACAGCCTTCTAGCAGAGTTACTAGCCGCACCTCTCACAGCCTTCTAGCAGAGTTACTAGCCCCACCTCTCACAGCCTTCTGGCAGAGTTACTAGCCGTACCTCTCACAGCCTTCTAACACAGTTACTAGCCGTACCTCGCACAGCCTTCTAGCAGAGTTACTAGCCCCACCTCTCACAGCCTTCTAGCAGAGTTACTAGCCGCACCTCTCACAGCCTTCTAGCAGAGTTACTAGCCCCACCTCTCACAGCCTTCTAGCAGAGTTACTAGCCCCACCTCTCACAGCCTTCTAGCAGAGTTACTAGCCCCACCTCTCACAGCCTTCTAGCAGAGTTACTAGCCCCACCTCTCACAGCCTTCTAGCAGAGTTACTAGCCCCACCTCTCACAGCCTTCTAGCAGAGTTACTAGCCCCACCTCTCACAGCCTTCTAGCAGAGTTACTAGCCCCACCTCTCACAGCCTTCTAGCAGAGTTACTAGCCCCACCTCTCACAGCCTTCTAGCAGAGTTACTAGCCCCACCTCTCACAGCCTTCTAGCAGAGTTACTAGCCCCACCTCTCACAGCCTTCTAGCAGAGTTACTAGCCCCACCTCTCACAGCCTTCTAGCAGAGTTACTAGCCGCACCTCTCACAGCCTTCTAGCAGAGTTACTAGCCCCACCTCTCACAGCCTTCTAGCAGAGTTACTAGCCCCACCTCTCACAGCCTTCTAGCAGAGTTACTAGCCCCACCTCTCACAGCATTCTAGCAGAGTTACTAGCCGTACCTCTCACAGCCTTTAAGCAGAGTTACTAGCCCCACCTCTCACAGCCTTCTAGCAGAGTTACTAGCCCCACCTCTCACAGCCTTCTAGCAGAGTTACTAGCCCCACCTCTCTCACAGCCTTCTAGCAGAGTTACTAGCCGCACCTCTCACAGCCTTCTAGCAGAGTTACTAGCCGCACCTCTCACAGCCTTCTAGCAGAGTTACTAGCCCCACCTCTCACAGCCTTCTAGCAGAGTTACTAGCCCCACCTCTCACAGCCTTCTAGCAGAGTTACTAGCCCCAAATCTCACAGCTTTCTAGCAGAGTTACTAGCCCCACCTCTCACAGCCTTCTAGCAGAGTTACTAGCCGCACCTCTCACAGCCTTCTAGCAGAGTTACTAGCCGCACCTCTCACAGCCTTCTAGCAGAGTTACTAGCCCCACCTCTCACAGCCTTCTAGCAGAGTTACTAGCCCCACCTCTCACAGCCTTCTAGCAGAGTTACTAGCCCCACCTCTCACAGCCTTCTAGCAGAGTTACTAGCCCCACCTCTCACAGCCTTCTAGCAGAGTTACTAGCCGCACCTCTCACAGCCTTCTAGCAGAGTTACTAGCCCCACCTCTCACAGCCTTCTAGCAGAGTTACTAGCCCCACCTCTCACAGCCTTCTAGCAGAGTTACTAGCCCCACCTCTCACAGCCTTCTAGCAGAGTTACTAGCCGCACCTCTCACAGCCTTCTAGCAGAGTTACTAGCCCCACCTCTCACAGCCTTCTAGCAGAGTTACTAGCCGCACCTCTCACAGCCTTCTAGCAGAGTTACTAGCCCCACCTCTCACAGCCTTCTAGCAGAGTTACTAGCCCCACCTCTCACAGCCTTCTAGCAGAGTTACTAGCCGCACCTCTCACAGCCTTCTAGCAGAGTTACTAGCCCCACCTCTCACAGCCTTCTAGCAGAGTTACTAGCCTCACCTCTCACAGCCTTCTAGCAGAGTTACTAGCCCCACCTCTCACAGCCTTCTAGCAGAGTTACTAGCCTCACCTCTCACAGCCTTCTAGCAGAGTTACTAGCCTCACCTCTCACAGCCTTCTAGCAGAGTTACTAGCCTCACCTCTCACAGCCTTCTAGCAGAGTTACTAGCCCCACCTCTCACAGCCTTCTAGCAGAGTTACTAGCCCCACCTCTCACAGCCTTCTAGTAGAGTTACTAGCCGCACCTCTCACAGCCTTCTAGCAGAGTTACTAGCCTCACCTCTCACAGCCTTCTAGTAGAGTTACTAGCCCCACCTCTCACAGCCTTCTAGCAGAGTTACGAGCCGCACCTCTCACAGCCTTCTAGCAGAGTTACTAGCCCCACCTCTCACAGCCTTCTAGTAGAGTTACTAGCCGCACCTCTCACAGCCTTCTAGCAGAGTTACTAGCCCCATCTCTCACAGCCTTCTAGCAGAGTTACTAGCCGCACCTCTCACAGCCTTCTAGCAGAGTTACTAGCCCCACCTCTCACAGCCTTCTAGTAGAGTTACTAGCCCCACCTCTCACAGCCTTCTAGCAGAGTTACTAGCCCCACCTCTCACAGCCTTCTAGCAGAGTTACTAGCCGCACCTCTCACAGCCTTCTAGCAGAGTTACTAGCCCCACCTCTCACAGCCTTCTAGTAGAGTTACTAGCCGCACCTCTCACAGCCTTCTAGCAGAGTTACTAGCCCCACCTCTCACAGCCTTCTAGTAGAGTTACTAGCCGCACCTCTCACAGCCTTCTAGCACCGGTCGGCACCTATTTTTCTTCTTGTATAAGTACTTTTACATTCTCTACGCATGATCTCCTTTTTCAGGTTTTCTTAGCAAGACATTTTAAAGAGACCTTGTCCGCTACAACATTCAGTTTCTCCATACAGTGTTCTGGGTTGAGTGCTCAGGATAGTTTCCTATACAATGTTAATTCATTGTTTAGTTCATCCCAGTCAGTTGTTGCAGTGGTGAAATTAGGCTTACTAAATATTCCCTTTCGTTGGTTATCCACACATGAATTTATGATTGTTTGTATTTCAGAGAGATTTCGAGTTTATAATACTCGAAATGGTTGTATTTCTCATTAGTTTTATGATTAATTCTCTGAGTCTTGGGAGTTCTTGGTATGTACTTGTTGGTCTACAGTACCTCCCGGTACTATTTCTAGTACGATGCTGTTTTCTATCATCTTCCATTTTACCTTAAGGAAAGCGACATCTCCAAGGAGAATATGTCGTGTAAGATTCTCCAAATTTTCAAAGGGGCTATCTGTGTTCTCTATCCGTTTAGTGAATTCCTGAGCTGATGGCGGGTTGTATACGAGGATACCTGCCAGATTTTTGGTCGCAACTTTTATTACATCACATAATTTTAGCAGTTCTATGCAACCGAATCTTCCATAGAGACCTCCTCCTCCTCCTACGTGCAACTTTATACATCTATGCAAATTATATTTTGGGATATACACTTTACTGCTCAAAAAATCTTTTACGTGGGTTCCTGTAAAAGCTCCAAGCATTGCACTGTTTCTGTACAGAAGTCATTTATGAATGGAATTTTATTTTTATCTTTGTTTTCAGGCCTTGAATGCTGGTAAAACTTGTAATCTTCATGGTTATAGGTGAGACCAGTTCAGCTTTGGCTCGTGCCTATGTCACTGTTCTAAGCACTCTTAGTCTGTCCAGTAATGTTCCATCCTGTTCCATGTTAGTGTAAATACTTTTGTTCCATGCATTGTGGGTGATAGTCGTAGTATTTGGGGATGTAATGATTGATTTTTTTTCCACTTTGTATTCCTGCTGTTCCACCTGCTGCCTCTCCACACATTTATCTGTTTACTTCCAGTTTTGTGACTTGTTTCTCTCACGATGTGAGAACCTGTGTTGAAGACAGAGCTGGAGGTCCTGTGGAAGGATTTGTAGCGTGGCAGCCATGTTGGAAGGTTGAGCTATTATATAGCTGTGGAGCTGAAGGTGGACTCTATTACATAGCTGTGGAGCTGAAGGTGGACTCTATTATATAGCTGTGGAGCTGAAGGTGGACTCTATTATATAGCTGTGGAGCTGAAGGTGGACTCTATTATATAGCTGTGGAGCTGAAGGTGGACTCTATTATATAGCTGTGGAGCTGAAGGTGGACTCTATTATATAGCTGTGGAGCTGAAGGTGGACTCTATTATATAGCTGTGGAGCTGAAGGTGGACTCTATTATATAGTTGTGGAGCTGAAGGTGGACTCTATTATATAGCTGTGGAGCTGAAGGTGGACTCTATTATATAGTTGTGGAGCTGAAGGTGGACTCTATTATATAGCTGTGGAGCTGAAGGTGGACTCTATTATATAGCTGTGGAGCTGAAGGTGGACTCTATTCTCTATTATATAGTTGTGGAGCTGAAGGTGGACTCTATTATATAGCTGTGGAGCTGAAGGTGGACTCTATTATATAGTTGTGGAGCTGAAGGTGGACTCTATTATATAGCTGTGGAGCTGAAGGTGGACTCTATTATATAGCTGTAGAGCTGAAGGTGGACTCTATTCTCAAAGTAATATTCCAGCCTGTATAGTACCTATTTATTTCATTATTTCCCTCTAAAATCAATCTCGCACAATATTACTATTAATCTCCCTGTGTTGTATCCCTGACTGTCATTAAAGTGTAATTCTATATTTTTTAGTAATATCAAAATAGAGAATTTGTTTACATTAGCCCATGATACTTACTATTAACAAATATTTAAGTGGCATTATAAGCAATTCGTTACTGCTGTTATACCTGAATTTGAACTGAGGGTGTAAGGGAGGACCATGTTTGGTGATAGTGAGGGTGTAAGGGAGGACCATGTTTGGTGATAGTGAGGGTGTAAGGGAGGACCATGTTTGGTGATAGTGAGGTTATAAGGGAGGACCATGTTTGGTGATAGTGAGGGTGTAAGGGAGGACCTTGTCTGGTAATAGTGAGGGTGTAAGGGAGGACCATGTTTGGTGATAGTGAGGGTGTAAGGGAAGACCATGTTTGATGATAGTGAGGGTGTAAGGGAGGACCATGTTTGGTGATAGTGAGGGTGTAAGGGAGGACCATGTTTGATGATAGTGAGGGTGTAAGGGAGGACCATGAATGTTGATAGTGAGGGTGTAAGGGAGGACCATGTTTGGTGATAGTGAGGGTGTAAGGGAGGACCATGTTTGGTGACAGTGAGGGTGTAAGGGAGGACCATGTTTGGTGATAGTGAGGGTGTAAGGACCATGTTTGGTGATAGTGAGGGTGTAAGGGAGGACCATGTTTGGTGATAGTGAGGGTGTAAGGGAGGACCATGTTTGGTGATAGTGAGGGTGTAAGGGAGGACCATGTTTGGTGATAGTGAGGGTGTAAGGGAGGACCATGTTTGGTGATAGTGAGGGTGTAAGGGAGGACCATGTTTGGTGATAGTGAGGGTGTAAGGGAGGACCATGTGTGGTGATAGTGAGGACCATGTTTGGTGATAGTGAGGGTGTAAGGGAGGACCATGTTTGGTGATAGTGAGGTTGTAAGGGAGGACCATGTTTGGTGATAGTGAGGGTGTAAGGGAGGACCATGTCTGGTAATAGTGAGGGTGTAAGGGAGGACCATGTTTGGTGATAGTGAGGGTGTAAGGGAGGACCATGTTTGATGATAGTGAGGGTGTAAGGGAGGACCATGTTTGGTGATAGTGAGGGTGTAAGGGAGGACCATGTTTGGTGATAGTGAGGGTGTAAGAGAGGACCATGTTTGGTGATAGTGAGGGTGTAAGGGAGGACCATGTTTGGTGATAGTGAGGGTGTAAGGGAGGACCATGTTTGGTGATAGTGAGGGTGTAAGGGAGGACCATGTTTGGTGATAGTGAGGGTGTAAGGGAGGACCATGTTTGGTGATAGTGAGGGTGTAAGGGAGGACCATGTTTGGTGATAGTGAGGGTGTAAGGGAGGACCATGTTTGGTGATAGTGAGGGTGTAAGGGAGGACCATGTTTGGTGATAGTGAGGGTGTAAGGGAGGACCATGTCTGGTGATAGTGAGGGTGTAAGGGAGGACCATGTGTGGTGATAGTGAGGGTGTAAGGGAGGACCATGTTTGGTGATAGTGAGGGTGTAAGGGAGGACCATGTTTGGTGATAGTGAGGGTGTAAGGGAGGACCATGTTTGGTGATAGTGAGGGTGTAAGGGAGGACCATGTTTGGTGATAGTGAGGGTGTAAGGGAGGACCATGTCTGGTGATAGTGAGGGTGTAAGGGAGGACCATGTCTGGTGATAGTGAGGGTGTAAGGGAGGACCATGTTTGGTGATAGTGAGGGTGTAAGGGAGGACCATGTTTGGTGATAGTGAGGGTGTAAGGGAGGACCATGTTTGGTGATAGTGAGGGTGTAAGGGAGGACCATGTTTGGTGATAGTGAGGGTGTAAGGGAGGACCATGTCTGGTGATAGTGAGGGTGTAAGGGAGGACCATGTTTGGTGATAGTGAGGGTGTAAGGGAGGACCATGTTTGGTGATAGTGAGGGTGTAAGGGAGGACCATGTGTGGTGATAGTGAGGACCATGTTTGGTGATAGTGAGGGTGTAAGGGAGGACCATGTGTGGTGATAGTGAGGGTGTAAGGGAGGACCATGTCTGGTGATAGTGAGGGTGTAAGGGAGGACCATGTTTGATAGTGTGATATAGTGAGGGTGTAAGGGAGGACCATGTTTGGTGATAGTGAGGATGTAAGGGAGGACCATGTTTGGTGATAGTGAGGGTGTAAGGGAGGACCATGTTTGGTGATAGTGAGGGTGTAAGGGAGGACCATGTTTGGTGATAGTGAGGGTACAAGGGAGGACCATGTTTGGTGATAGTGAGGGTGTAAGGGAGGACCATGTTTGGTGATAGTGAGGATGTAAGGGAGGACCATGTTTGGTGATAGTGAGGGTGTAAGGGAGGACCATGTTTGGTGATAGTGAGGGTGTAAGGGAGGACCATGTTTGGTGATAGTGAGGGTGTAAGGGAGGACCATGTTTGGTGATAGTGAGGGTGTAAGGGAGGACCATGTTTGGTGATAGTGAGGGTGTAAGGGAGGACCATGTTTGGTGATAGTGAGGGTGTAAGGGAGGACCATGTTTGATAGTGAGGGTGTAAGGGAGGACCATGTTTGGTGATAGTGAGGGTGTAAGGGAGGACCATGTTTGGTGATAGTGAGGGTAAGGGAGGACCATGTTTGGTGAGGAGGCTGTAGGGACCATGTTTGGTGATATTGAGGATGTAAGGGAGGACCATGTTTGGTGATAGTGAGGGTGTAAGGGAGGACCATGTTTGGTGATAGTGAGGGTGTAAGGGAGGACCATGTTTGGTGATAGTGAGGGTGTAAGGGAGGACCATGTTTGGTGATAGTGAGGGTGTAAGGGAGGACCATGTTTGGTGATAGTGAGGGTGTAAGGGAGGACCATGTTTGGTGATAGTGAGGGTGTAAGGGAGGACCATGTTTGGTGATAGTGAGGGTGTAAGGGAGGACCATGCTTGGTGGTGATAGTGAGGGTACAAGGGAGGACCATGTTTGGTGATAGTGAGGGTGTAAGGGAGGACAATCTTTGGTGATAGTGATGGTGTAAGGGAGGACCATGTTTGGTGATAGTGAGGGTGTAAGGGAGGACCATGTTTGGTGATAGTGAAGGTGTAAGGGAGGACCATGTTTGGTGATAGTGAGGGTGTAAGGGAGGACCATGTTTGGTGATAGTGAGGGTGTAAGGGAGGACCATGTTTGGTGATAGTGAGGGTGTAAGGGAGGACCATGTTTGGTGATAGTGAGGGTGTAAGGGAGGACCATGTTGATAGTGAGGGTGTAAGGGAGGACCATGTTTGGTGATAGTGAGGGTGTAAGGGAGGACCATGTTTGGTGATAGTGAGGGTGTAAGGGAGGACCATGTTTGGTGATAGTGAGGGTGTAAGGGAGGACCATGTGTGGTGATAGTGAGGGTGTAAGGGAGGACCATGTTTGGTGATAGTGAGGGTGTAAGGGAGGACCATGTCTGGTGGTGATAGTGATAGTGGTGTAAGGGATGACCATGTTTGGTGATAGTGAGGGTATAAGGGAGGACCATGTTTGGTGATAGTGAGGGTGTAAGGGAGGACCATGTTTGGTGATAGTGAGGGTGTAAGGGAGGACCATGTTTGGTGATAGTGAGGGTGTAAGGGAGGACCATGTTTGGTGATAGTGAGGGTGTAAGGGAGGACCATGTTTGGTGATAGTGAGGGTGTAAGGGAGGAACATGTTTGGTGATAGTGAGGGTGAAGGGAGGACCATGTAAGGAGGGTGTAGGGACCATGTTTGGTGATAGTGAGGGTGTAAGGGAGGACCATGTTTGGTGATAGTGAGGGTGTAAGGGAGGACCATGTTTGGTGATAGTGAGGGTGTAAGGGAGGACCATGTCTGGTGATAGTGAGGGTGTAAGGGAGGACCATGTTTGGTGATAGTGAGGGTGTAAGGGAGGACCATGTTTGGTGATAGTGAGGGTGTAAGGGAGGACCATGTTTGGTGATAGGATGTAGGGTGTTTGATAGTGAAGGGAGGGACCATGTTTGGTGATAGTGAGGGTGTAAGGGAGGACCATGTTTGGTGATAGTGAGGGTGTAAGGGAGGACCATGTGTGGTGAGGGTGTTTGGTGATAGTGAGGGTGTAAGGGAGGACCATGTTTGGTGATAGTGCGGGTGTAAGGGAGGACCATGTTTGGTGATAGTGAGGGTGTAAGGGAGGACCATGTGATAGTGAGGGTACTGTTTGGTGATAGTGAGGGTGTAAGGGAGGACCATGTGATCCATGTTTGGTGATAGTGAGGGTGTAAGGGAGGACCATGTTTGGTGATAGTGAGGGTGTAAGGGAGGACCATGTTGGTGATAGTGAGGAGGGTGTAAGGGAGGACCATGTTTGGTGATAGTGAGGGTGTAAGGGAGGACCATGTTTGGTGATAGTGAGGGTAAAATAGGACCATGTGGGTGTATATAGTGAGGGTGTAAGGGAGGACCATGTTTGGTGATAGTGAGGGTGTAGGGTTTGTGATAGGGAAGGGATGACCATGTTTGGTGATAGTGATGGTGTAAGGGAGGACCATGTTTGGTGATAGTGAGGGTGTAAGGGAGGACCATGTTTGGTGATAGTGAGGGTGTAAGGGAGGACCATGTTTGGTGATAGTGAGGGTGTAAGGGAGGACCATGTTTGGTGATAGTGAGGGTGTCAGGGAGGACCACGTTTGGTGATAGTGAGGGTGTAAGGGAGGACCATGTTTGGTGATAGTGAGGGTGTAAGGGAGGACCATGTTTGGTGATAGTAAGGGTGTAAGGGAGGACCTTGTTTGGTGATAGTGAGGGTGTAAGGGAGGACCATGTTTGGTGATAGGGGGTGTAAGGGACCATGTTTGATAGTGAGGGTGTAAGGGAGGACCATGTTTGGTGATAGTGAGGATGTAAGGGAGGACCATGTTTGGTGATAGTGAGGGTGTAAGTGTTTGGTGATAGGAGAAGGACCATGTTTGGTGATAGTGAGGGTGTAAGGGGACCATGTTTGACCATGTTTGGTGATAGCGAGGGTGTAAGGGAGGACCATGTTTGGTGATAGTGAGGGTGTAAGGGAGGACCATGTTTGGTGATAGTGAGGGTGTAAGGGAGGACCATGTTTGGTGATAGTGAGGAGGGTGTAAGGGAGGACCATGTTTGGTGATAGAGAGGGTGTAAGGGAGGACCATGTATGGTGATAGTGAGGGTGTAAGGGAGGACCATGTTTGGTGATAGTGAGGGTGTAAGGGAGGACCATGTTTGGTGATAGTGAGGGTGTAAGGGAGGACCATGTTTGGTGATAGTGAGGGTGTAAGGGAGGACCATGTTTGGTGATAGTGAGGGTGTAAGGGAGGACCATGTTTGGTGATAGTGAGGGTGTAAGGGAGGACCATGTTTGGTGATAGTGAGGGTGTAAGGGAGGACCATGTTTGGTGATAGTGAGGGTGTAAGGGAGGACCATGTTTGGTGATAGTGAGGGTGTAAGGGAGGACCATGTTTGGTGATAGTGAGGGTGTAAGGGAGGACCATGTTTGGTGATAGTGAGGGTGTAAGGGAGGACCATGTTTGGTGATAGTGAGGGTGTAAGGGAGGACCATGTTTGGTGATAGTGAGGGTGTAAGGGAGGACCATGTTTGGTGATAGTGAGGGTGTAAGGGAGGACCATGTTTGGTGATAGTGAGGGTGTAAGGGAGGACCATGTTTGGTGATAGTGAGGGTGTAAGGGAGGACCATGTTGTGGTGATAGTGAGGGTGTAAGGGAGGACCATGTTTGGTGATAGTGAGGGTGTAAGGGAGGACCATGTTTGGTGATAGTGAGGGTGTAAGGGAGGACCATGTTTGGTGATAGTGAGGGTGTAAGGGAGGACCATGTTTGGTGATAGTGAGGGTGCAAGGGAGGACCATGTTTGGTGATAGTGAGGGTGTAAGGGAGGACCATGTTTGGTGATAGTGAGGGTGTAAGGGAGGACCATGTTTGGTGATAGTGAGGGTGTAAGGGAGGACCATGTCTGGTAAGGGTGCAAGGGAGGACCATAGTGATGGTGTAAGGGAGGACCATGTTTGGTGATAGTGAGGGTGTAAGGGAGGACCATGTCTGGTGATAGTGAGGGTGTAAGGGAGGACCATGTTTGGTGATAGTGAGGGTGTAAGGGAGGACCATGTTTGGTGATAGTGAGGGTGTAAGGGAGGACCATGTTTGGTGATAGTGAGGGTGTAAGGGAGGACCATGTTTGGTGATAGTGAGGGTGTAAGGGAGGACCATGTTTGGTGATAGTGAGGGTGTAAGGGAGGACCATGTTTGGTGATAGTGAGGGTGTAAGGGAGGACCATGTTGGTGATAGTGTGGGTGTACGGGTGTACCATGTTTGGTGATAGTGAGGGTGTAAGGGAGGACCATGTTTGGTGATAGTGAGGGTGTAAGGGAGGACCGTGTTTGGTGATAGTGAGGGTGTAAGGGAGGACCATGTTTGATAGTGAGGGTGTAAGGGAGGGCCATGTTTGGTGATAGTGAGGGTGTAAGGGAGGACCATGTTTGGTGATAGTGAGGGTGTAAGGGAGGACCATGTTTGGTGATAGTGAGGGTGTAAGGGGGTGTAGGACCATGTTTGGTGATAGTGAGGGTGTAAGGGAGGACCATGTTTGGTGATAGTGAGGGCGTAAGGGAGGACCATGTTTGGTGATAGTGAGGGTGTAAGGGAGGACCATGTTTGGTGATAGTGAGGGTGTAAGGGAGGACCATGTTTGGTGATAGTGAGGGTGTAAGGGAGGACCATGTTGGTGATAGTGAGGGTGTAAGGGAGGACCATGTTTGGTGATAGTGAGGGTGTAAGGGAGGACCATGTTTGGTGATAGTGAGGGTGTAAGGGAGGACCATGTCTGGTGATTGTGAGGGTGTAAGGGAGGACCATGTTTGGTGATGTTTGGTGATAGTGAGGGTGTAAGGGAGGACCATGTTTGGTGATAGTGAGGGTGTAAGGGAGGACCATGTTTGGTGATAGTGAGGGTGTAAGGGAGGACCATGTTTGGTGATAGTGAGGGTGTAAGTGAGGACCATGTTTGGTGATAGTGAGGGTGTAAGGGAGGACCATCTTTGGTGATAGTGAGGGTGTAAGGGAGGACCATGTTTGGTGATAGTGAGGGTGTAAGGGAGGACCATGTTTGGTGATAGTGACGGTGTAAGGGAGGAACATGTTTGGTGATAGTGATAGTGAGGGTGTAAGGGAGGACCATGTTTGGTGATAGTGAGGGTGTAAGGGAGGACCATGTTTGGTGATAGTGAGGGTGTAAGGGAGGACCATGTTTGGTGATAGTGAGGGTGTAAGGGAGGACCATGTTTGGTGATAGTGAGGGTGTAAGGGAGGACCATGTCTGGTGATAGTGAGGGTGTAAGGGAGGACCATGTTTGGTGATAGTGAGGGTGTAAGGGAGGACCATGTTTGGTGATAGTGAGGGTGTAAGGGAGGACCATGTTTGGTGATAGTGAGGGTGTAAGGGAGGACCATGTCTGGTGATAGTGAGGGTATAACGGAGGACCATGTTTGGTGATAGTGAGGGTGTAAGGACCATGAGGGTGATAGTGAGGGTGTATGGGAGGACCATGTTTGGTGATAGTGAGGGTGTCAGGGAGGACCATGTTTGGTGATAGTAAGGGAGGACCATGAGGGTGTATAGTGAGGGTGTAAGGGAGGACCATGTTTGGTGATAGTGAGGGTGTAAGGGAGGACCATGTTTGGTGATAGTGAGGGTGTAAGGGAGCCCCAGGTCTTGGGATAGTGAGGGTGTAAGGGAGGACCTTGTATGGGGATAGTGAGGGTGTTTGGGAGGTCCATGTTTGGTGATAGTGAGGGTGTAAGGGAGGACCATGTTTGGTGATAGTGAGGGTGTAAGGGAGGACCATGTTTGGTGATAGTGAGGGTGTAAGGGAGGACCATGTTTGGTGATAGTGAGGGTGTAAGGGAGGACCATGTTTGGTGAAGGATAGGAGGGTGTAAGGGAGGACCATGTTTGGTGATAGTGAGGGTACAAAAGAGGACCATGTTTGGTGATAGTGAGGGTATAAGGGAGGACCATGTTTGGTGAGAGTGAGGGTGTAAGGGAGGACCATGTTTGGTGATAGTGGGTGTAAGGGTGTAAGGAGGGTGTAAGGAGGACCATGTTTGGTTATAGTGAGGGTGTAAGGGAGGACCATGTTTGGTGATAGTGAGGGTGTAAGGGAGGACCATGTTTGGTGATAGTGAGGGTGTAAGGGAGGACCATGTTTGGTGATAGTGAGGGTGTAAGGGAGGACCATGTTTGGTGATAGTGAGGGTGTAAGGGAGGACCATGTCTGGTGGTGATAGTGAGGGGGTGTAAGGGAGGACCATGTTTGGTGATAGTGAGGGCGTAAGGGAGGACCATGTTTGGTGATAGTGAGGGTGTAAGGGAGGACCATGTTTGGTGATAGTGAGGGTGTAAGGGAGGACCATGTTTGGTGATAGTGAGGGTGTAAGGGAGGACCATGTTTGGTGATAGTGAGGGCGTAAGGGAGGACCATGTTTGAGTGATAGTGAGGGTGTAAGGGAGGACCATGTTTGGTGATAGTGAGGGTGTAAGGGAGGACCATGTTTGGTGATAGTGAGGGTGTAAGGGAGGACCATGTTTGGTGATAGTGAGGGTGTAAGGGAGGACCATGTTTGGTGATAGTGAGGGTGTAAGGGAGGACCATGTTTGGTGATAGTGAGGGTGTAAGGGAGGACCATGTTTGGTGATAGTGAGGGTGTAAGGGAGGACCATGTTTGGTGATAGTGAGGGTGTAAGGGAGGACCATGTTTGGTGATAGTGAGGGTGTAAGGGAGGACCATGTTTGGTGATAGTGAGGGTGTAAGGGAGGACCATGTTTGGTGATAGTGAGGGTGTAAGGGAGGACCATGTTTGGTGATAGTGAGGGTGTAAGGGAGGACCATGTTTGGTGATAGTGAGGGTGTAAGGGAGGACCATGTTTGGTGATAGTGAGGGTGTAAGGGAGGACCATGTTTGGTGATAGTGAGGGTGTAAGGGAGGACCATGTTTGGTGATAGTGAGGGTGTAAGGGAGGACCATGTTTGGTGATAGTGAGGGTGTAAGGGAGGACCATGTTTGGTGATAGTGAGGGTGTAAGGGAGGACCATGTTTGGTGATAGTGAGGGTGTAAGGGAGGACCATGTTTGGTGATAGTGAGGGTGTAAGGGAGGACCATGTTTGGTGATAGTGAGGGTGTAAGGGAGGACCATGTTTGGTGAGGGTGTAGTGTCTGGTGATAGTGAGGGTGTAAGGGAGGGTGAGGATGTAAGGGAGGACCATGTTTGGTGATAGTGAGGGTGTAAGGGAGGACCATGTTTGGTGATAGCGAGGGTGTAAGGGAGGACCATGTTTGGTGATAGTGAGGGTGTAAGGGAGGACCATGTTTGGTGATAGTGAGGGTGTAAGGGAGGACCATGTTTGGTGATAGTGAGGGTGTAAGGGAGGACCATGTTTGGTGATAGTGAGGGTGTAAGGGAGGACCATGTTTGGTGATAATGAGGGAGTAAGGGAGGACCATGTTTGATAGTGATAGTGAGGAGGGTGTAAGGGAGGACCATGTTTGGTGATAGTGAGGGTGTAAGGGAGGACCATGTGTGGTGATAATGAGGGTGTAAGGGAGGACCATGTCTGGTGATAGTGAGGGTGTAAGGGAGGACCATGTTTGGTGATAGCGAGGGTGTAAGGGAGGACCATGTTTGATAGTGAGGGTAGGGAGGACCATGTTTGGTGATAGTGAGGGTATAAGGGAGGACCATGTTTGGTGATAGTGAGGGTGTAAGGGAGGACCATGTTTGGTGATAGTGAGGGTGTAAGGAGGGTGTAGGAGGACCATGTTTGGTGATATTGAGGGTGTAAGGGAGGACCATGTTTGGTGATAGTGAGGGTGTAAGGGAGGACCATGTTTGGTGATAGTGAGGGTGTAAGGGAGGACCATGTTTGGTGATAGTGAGGGTGTAAGGGAGGACCATGTTTGGTGATAGTGAGGGTGTAAGGGAGGACCATGTTTGGTGATAGTGAGGGTGTAAGGGAGGACCATGTTTGGTGATAGTGAGGGTGTAAGGGAGGACCATGTTGATAGTGGTGATAGTGAGGAGGGTGTAAGGGAGGACCATGTTGGTGATAGTGAGGGTGTAAGGGAGGACCATGTTTGGTGATAGTGAGGGTGTAAGGGAGGACCATGTTTGGTGATAGCGAGGGTGTAAGGGAGGACCATGTTTGGTGATAGTGAGGGTGTAAGGGAGGACCATGTTTGGTGATAGTGAGGGTGTAAGGGAGGACCATGTTTGGTGATAGTGAGGGTGTAAGGGAGGACCATGTTTGGTGATAGTGAGGGTGTAAGGGAGGACCATGTTTGGTGATAGTGAGGGTGTAAGGGAGGACCATGTTTGGTGATAGTGAGGGTGTAAGGGAGGACCATGTTTGGTGATAGTGAGGGTGTAAGGGAGGACCATGTTTGGTGATAGTGAGGGTGTAAGGGAGGACCATGTTTGGTGATAGTGAGGGTGTAAGGGAGGACCATGTTTGGTGATAGTGAGGGTGTAAGGGAGGACCATGTTTGGTGATAGTGAGGGTGTAAGGGAGGACCATGTTTGGTGATAGTGAGGGTGTAAGGGAGGACCATGTTTGGTGATAGTGAGGGTGTAAGGGAGGACCATGTTTGGTGATAGTGAGGGTGTAAGGGAGGACCATGTTTGGTGATAGTGAGGGTGTAACGGAGGACCATGTTTGGTGATAGTGAGGGTGTAAGGAAGGACCATGTTTGGTGATAGTGAGGGTGTAAGGGAGGACCATGTTTGGTGATAGTGAGGGTGTAAGGGAGGACCATGTTTGGTGATAGTGAGGGTGTAAGGGAGGACCATGTTTGGTGATAGTGAGGGTGTAAGGGAGGACCATGTCTGGTGATAGTGAGGGTGTAAGGGAGGACCATGTTTGGTGATAGTGAGGGTGTAAGGGAGGACCATGTTTGGTGATAGTGAGGGTGTAAGGGAGGACCATGTTTGGTGATAGTGAGGGTGTAAGGGAGGACCATGTTTGGTGATAGTGAGGGTGTAAGGGAGGACCATGTTTGGTGATAGTGAGGGTGTAAGGGAGGACCATGTTTGGTGATAGTGAGGGTGTAAGGGAGGACCATGTCTGGTGATAGTGAGGGTGTAAGGGAGGACCATGTTTGGTGATAGTGAGGGTGTAAGGGAGGACCATGTTTGGTGATAGTGAGGGTGTAAGGGAGGACCATGTTTGGTGATAGTGAGGGTGTAAGGGAGGACCATGTTTGGTGATAGTGAGGGTGTAAGGGAGGACCATGTCTGGTGATAGTGAGGGTGTAAGGGAGGACCATGTTTGGTGATAGAGAGGGAGGACCATGTAAGGAGGGTGTAGGGACCATGTTGGTGATAGTGAGGGTGTAAGGGAGGACCATGTTTGGTGATAGTGAGGGTGTAAGGGAGGACCATGTTTGGTGATAGTGAGGGTGTAAGGGAGGACCATGTTTGGTGATAGTGAGGTTGTAAGGGAGGACCATGTTTGGGGATAAGGGAGGACCATGTCTGGTGATAGTGAGGGTGTAAGGGAGGACCATGTTTGGTGATAGTGAGGGTGTAAGGGAGGACCATGTTTGGTGATAGTGAGGGTGTAAGGGAGGACCATGTCTGGTGATAGTGAGGGTGTAAGGGAGGACCATGTTTGGTGATAGTGAGGGTGTAAGGGAGGACCATGTTTGGTGATAGTGAGGGTGTAAGGGAGGACCATGTCTGGTGAGGGTGTAAGGGAGGACCATGTTTGGTGATAGTGAGGGTTTAAGGGAGGACCATGTTTGGTGATAGTGAGGGTATAAGGGAGGACCATGTATAGGAGGGTAGGGAGGACCATGTGTGGTGATAGTGAGGGTGTAAGGGAGGACCATGTTTGGTGATAGTGAGGGTGTAAGGGAGGACCATGTTTGGTGATAGGGAGGGTGTAGGGGAGGACAATGTGTGGTGATAGTGGGTGTAAGGGAGGACCATGTTTGGTGATAGTGAGGGTGTAAGGGAGGACCATGTTTGGTGATAGTGAGGGTGTAAGGGAGGACCATGTCTGGTGATAGTGAGGGTGTAAGGGAGGACCATGTTTGGTGATAGTGAGGGTGTAAGGGAGGACCATGTTTGGTGATAGTGAGGGTGTAAGGGAGGACCATGTTTGGTGATAGTGAGGGTGTAAGGGAGGACCATGTTTGATAGTGAGGGTGTATGGGAGGACCATGTTTGGTGATAGTGAGGGTGTAAGGGAGGACCATGTTGTTTGGTGATAGTGAGGGTAAGGGAGGACCATGTCTGGTGATAGTGAGGGTGTAGGACCATGTTTGGTGATAGTGAGGGTGTAAGGGAGGACCATGTTTGGTGATAGTGAGGGTGTAAGGGAGGACCATGTTTGGTGATAGTGAGGGTGTAAGGGAGGACCATGTTTGGTGATAGTGAGGGTGTAAGGGAGGACCATGTTTGGTGATAGTGAGGGTGTAAGGGAGGACCATGTTTGGTGATAGTGAGGGTGTAAGGGAGGACCATGTTTGGTGATAGTGAGGGTGTAAGGGAGGACCATGTTTGGTGATAGTGAGGGTGTAAGGGAGGACCATGTTTGGTGATAGTGAGGGTGTAAGGGAGGACCATGTTTGGTGATAGTGAGGGTGTAAGGGAGGAGTTTGGTGATAGTGAGGGTGTAAGGGAGGACCATGTTGGGTGATAGTGCGGGTGTAAGGGAGGACCATGTTTGGTGAGAGTGAGGGTGTAAGGGAGGACCATGTTTGGTGATAGTGAGGGTGTAAGGGAGGACCATGTTTGGTGATAGTGAGGGTGTAAGGGAGGACCATGTTTGGTGATAGTGAGGGTGTAAGGGAGGACCATGTTTGGTGATAGTGAGGGTGTAAGGGAGGACCATGTTTGGTGATAGTGAGGGTGTAAGGGAGGACCATGTTTGGTGATAGTGAGGGTGTAAGGGAGGACCATGTTTGGTGATAGTGAGGGTGTAAGGGAGGACCATGTTTGGTGATAGTGAGGGTGTAAGGGAGGACCATGTTTGGTGATAGTGAGGGTGTAAGGGAGGACCATGTTTGGTGATAGTGAGGGTGTAAGGGAGGACCATGTTTGGTGATAGTGAGGGTGTAAGGGAGGACCATGTTTGGTGATAGTGAGGGTGTAAGGGAGGACCATGTTTGGTGATAGTGAGGGTGTAAGGGAGGACCATGTTTGGTGATAGTGAGGGTGTAAGGGAGGACCATGTTTGGTGATAGTGAGGGTGTAAGGGAGGACCATGTTTGGTGATAGTGAGGGTGTAAGGGAGGACCATGTTTGGTGATAGTGAGGGTGTAAGGGAGGACCATGTTTGGTGATAGTGAGGGTGTAAGGGAGGACCATGTTTGGTGATAGTGAGGGTGTAAGGGAGGACCATGTCTGGTGATAGTGAGGGTGTAAGGGAGGACCATGTTTGGTGATAGTGAGGGTGTAAGGGAGGACCATGTTTGGTGATAGTGAGGGTGTAAGGGAGGACCATGTTTGGTGATAGTGAGGGTGTAAGGGAGGACCATGTTTGGTGATAGTGAGGGTGTAAGGGAGGACCATGTTTGGTGATAGTGAGGGTGTAAGGGAGGACCATGTTTGGTGATAGTGAGGGTGTAAGGGAGGACCATGTTTGGTGATAGTGAGGGTGTAAGGGAGGACCATGTTTGGTGATAGTGAGGGTGTAAGGGAGGACCATGTTTGGTGATAGTGAGGGTGTAAGGGAGGACCATGTTTGGTGATAGTGAGGGTGTAAGGGAGGACCATGTTTGGTGATAGTGAGGGTGTAAGGGAGGACCATGTTTGGTGATAGTGAGGATGTAAGGGAGGACCATGTTTGGTGATAGTGAGGGTGTAAGGGAGGACCATGTTTGGTGATAGTGAGGGTGTAAGGGAGGACCATGTTTGGTGATAGTGAGGGTGTAAGGGAGGACCATGTTTGGTGATAGTGAGGGTGTAAGGGAGGACCATGTTTGGTGATAGTGAGGGTGTAAGGGAGGACCATGTTTGGTGATAGTGAGGGTGTAAGGGAGGACCATGTTTGGTGATAGTGAGGGTGTAAGGGAGGACCATGTTTGGTGATAGTGAGGGTGTAAGGGAGGACCATGTTTGGTGATAGTGAGGGTGTAAGGGAGGACCATGTTTGGTGATAGTGAGGGTGTAAGGGAGGACCATGTTTGGTGATAGTGAGGGTGTAAGGGAGGACCATGTTTGGTGATAGTGAGGGTGTAAGGGAGGACCATGTTTGGTGATAGTGAGGGTGTAAGGGAGGACCATGTTTGGTGATAGTGAGGGTGTAAGGGAGGACCATGTTTGATAGTGAGGGTGTAAGGGAGGACCATGTTTGGTGATAGTGAGGGTGTAAGGGAGGACCATGTTTGGTGATAGGGTGTAAGGGAGGACCATGTTTGGTGATAGTGAGGGTGTAAGGAGGACCATGTTTGGTGATAGTGAGGGTGTAAGGGAGGACCATGTTTGGTGATGTTTGGTGATAGTGAGGGTGTAAGGGAGGACCATGTTTGGTGATAGTGAGGGTGTAAGTGAGGGTGTAAGGACCATGTTTGGTGATAGTGAGGGTGTAAGGGAGGACCATGTTTGGTGATAGTGAGGGTGTAAGGGAGGACCATGTTTGGTGATAGTGAGGCTGTAAGGGAGGACCATGTTTGGTGATAGTGAGGGTGTAAGGGAGGACCATGTTTGGTGATAGTGAGGGTGTAAGGGAGGACCATGTTTGGTGAGGGTAGTGAGGAGGGTGTAAGGGAGGACCATGTTTGGTGATAGTGAGGGTGTAAGGGAGGACCATGTTTGGTGATAGTGAGGGTGTAAGGGAGGACCATGTTTGGTGATAGTGAGGGTGTAAGGGAGGACCATGTTTGGTGATAGTGAGGGTGTAAGGGAGGACCATGTTTGGTGATAGTGAGGGTGTAAGGGAGGACCATGTTTGGTGATAGTGAGGGTGTAAGGGAGGACCATGTTTGGTGATAGTGAGGGTGTAAGGGAGGACCATGTTTGGTGATAGTGAGGGTGTAAGGGAGGACCATGTTTGGTGATAGTGAGGGTGTAAGGGAGGACCATGTTTGGTGATAGTGAGGGTGTAAGGGAGGACCATGTTTGGTGATAGTGAGGGTGTAAGGGAGGACCATGTTTGGTGATAGTGAGGGTGTAAGGGAGGACCATGTTTGGTGATAGTGAGGGTGTAAGGGAGGACCATGTTTGGTGATAGTGAGGGTGTAAGGGAGGACCATGTTTGGTGATAGTGAGGGTGTAAGGGAGGACCATGTTTGGTGATAGTGAGGGTGTAAGGGAGGACCATGTTTGGTGATAGTGAGGGTGTAAGGGAGGACCATGTTTGGTGATAGTGAGGGTGTAAGGGAGGACCATGTTTGGTGATAGTGAGGGTGTAAGGGAGGACCATGTTTGGTGATAGTGAGGGTGTAAGGGAGGACCATGTTTGGTGATAGTGAGGGTGTAAGGGAGGACCATGTTTGGTGATAGTGAGGGTGTAAGGGAGGACCATGTTTGGTGATAGTGAGGGTGTAAGTGAGGAGGGTGTAAGTGAGGACCATGTTTGGTGATAGTGAGGGTGTAAGGGAGGACCATGTTTGGTGATAGTGAGGGTGTAAGTGAGGACCATGTTTGGTGATAGTGAGGGTGTAAGTGAGGACCATGTTTGGTGATAGTGAGGGTGTAAGGGAGGACCATGTTTGGTGATAGTGAGGGTGTAAGGGAGGACCATGTTTGGTGATAGTGAGGGTGTAAGTGAGGACCATGTTTGTTGATAGTGAGGGTGTAAGGGAGGACCATGTTTGGTGATAGTGAGGGTGTAAGGGAGGACCATGTTTGGTGATAGTGAGGGTGTAAGGGAGGACCATGTTTGGTGATAGTGAGGGTGTAAGGGAGGAACATGTTTGGTGATAATGAGGGTGTAAGGGAGGACCATGTCTGGTGATAGTGAGGGTGTAAGGGAGGACCATGTTTGGTGATAGTGAGGGTGTAAGGGAGGACCATGTTTGGTGATAGTGAGGGTGTAAGGGAGGACCATGTTTGGTGATAGTGAGGGTGTAAGGGAGGACCATGTTTTGTGATAGTGAGGGTGTAAGGGAGGACCATGTTTGGTGATAGTGAGGGTGTAAGGGAGGACCATGTTTGGTGATAGTGAGGGTGTAAGGGAGGACCATGTTTGGTGATAGTGAGGGTGTAAGGGAGGACCATGTTTGGTGATAGTGAGGGTGTAAGGGAGGACCATGTTTGGTGATAGTGAGGGTGTAAGGGAGGACCATGTTTGGTGATAGTGTGGGTGTAAGGGAGGACCATGTCTGGTGATAGTGAGGGTGTAAGGGAGGACCATGTTTGGTGATAGTGAGGGTGTAAGGGAGGACCATGTTTGGTGATAGTGAGGGTGTAAGGGAGGACTATGTTTGGTGATAGTGAGGGTGTAAGGGAGGACCATGTTTGGTGATAGTGAGGGTGTAAGGGAGGACCATGTTTGGTGATAGTGAGGGTGTAAGGGAGGACCATGTTTGGTGATAGTGAGGGTGTAAGGGAGGACCATGTTTGGTGATAGTGAGGGTGTAAGGGAGGACTATGTTTGGTGATAGTGAGGGTGTAAGGGAGGACCATGTTTGGTGATAGTGAGGGTGTAAGGGAGGACCATGTTTGGTGATAGTGAGGGTGTAAGGGAGGACCATGTCAGTCACCCACCCCCACAAGTCCTAATACATCACCCACTTCCACAAGGCCTAGTACCAGTCACCCACCACCACTAGGACTAGTACCAGTCACCCACCTCCACTAGGCCTAGTACCAGTCACTCACCTCCACTAGACCTAGTCTCGGTTACCCACCCCCACTAGGCCTAGTACCAGTCACCCATTTACACAAGGCCTAGTACCAATCACCCACCTCCACAAAGACCAGTACTGCCACCCACCACCACTAGCCCTAGTCTTTGTAACCCACCTCCACTAGGCCAAGTCTCTTTCACCCACATCCACTAGACCAAGTCCCTGTCACCCACCTCCACTAGGCCTAGGCCTTGTCACTCACCTCAACTAGGCCAAGTCCCTTTCACCCACCTCCACTAGGCCTAGTTCTTGTCAACCCACCTCCACTAGGCCAAGTTCCTGTCATCCACCTCCACTAGGCCTAGTCCTTGTCACCCACCTCCACTAGGTCTAGTCCCTGTCACCCAGCTCCACTAGGCCAAGTCCCTGTCACCCACAACTAGGCCTAATTCCAGCTTCCTATCTAAAATACCTAGTTCCACCTACTTCCAAGAGACACAGTTCCAGCCAGTTTCACCACTAAGCCTATTCCCAGCTAACCCTGCCAACCCCTACCACTAAGCCTAGGCCAAGCCATCCATGTATCCTGGGCCAAGTCTCAACCCCACCAGTAGGCCTAGCCCAAGCCATACCCCTGCACTATGCCTAGTTCAAGCCACCCCTCGTTTACAACGCTCTTAAAAAGTCTCTGAGGGTAAAACTGTCAATATTTCTAAAGGTGAGCCTTTAATACATACAGCCAGGCTGTTTGCATACATTTTCCGAAGCATGTAAATTTTAGACAAGGCTGGTGAGGGAAGGAACCGGCTGTCTTGTGAGGGGAGATGAAGGGAGGAGGTAGTCTGAGGCCTCTGAGTGGCTGCCTCAGGCTGGAGAAATTTTATCATATTCCCACCCTGGAAGAAATCTGAAGACGAGAGTGAAGATTTTCACAAGCAGCTGCCTTCGTGTATTTAGTGTCTGTTGCTGATTATTGTTTCTCTTCTTATTCACAACAAATGTGTCACTTAAGTATACAGTGGAAATTGAAATAAGCCACTTTGTCTGAATTTTTGGGTTATCGTAGGTAATTTACACTATTTGATAATTGTACTTATGTGTACCTGTGCCTAAATAAACTTACCACCAGTCACTGAAATACACATTACCAATCGTCACTTAAACGCAGATACCAACACTTACATACAAATACTAATAATCACTTAAATATGCAATAATTAATTACCAATAATCACTTTAGATAAACAGTTAACATTTCCATCCCTCCTCAGACGATTAAAAAAACAAAAAAACAGAAGATTTAATAACTTGAGTGCGGTCTCACCACTGCAAAAACACATTCTTGCTTAAATTAATTACAAAAGCAGCTGCTCGAGAAGAAATCTTTAGCCCAACTGTCAAGTCAGCAAAATATCACAAATCATATACAGTGATGGTTGTAAACAGCTTCACTGGCAGGGCTGCCTCTGCTCTTCTTGTTACTGCCTAATATAAGACCCATGAGAACCATGTTGAGAATTAACAACTGACTTTAACACTACCAACTAAAGTGCTTGCCATACCATCACTGATGAGATGTCTGCGCATGTTGACTCACGTACACATACACTGATGAGATGTCGAATGATACAGTAGAAATTCTAGGTATTAAAGTTGAAAATAGGAATTTGGTAATTATCCTAGTATATAAACCACTGTTAGCAACTGCTGAAGAATTGACAGATCAGTTCAGAAAGATAGATAATCGTCTGGATAGGCTAGAAAATCCCTCACCAAATATTATGCTCTTTGGAGATTTTACTCTCCCACATGTAAAATGGAAGATGAGTCAACACAACGTTATACCAGAAACATCTCCTGGCAGCACCCTGGCTCAACAAGTACACACCAGGGAACTAATGAGGCTTTATGAAAAGTTCGCAATGAACCAACAGATAACTGATTCCCTTAGAAATTAAAATACACTGAATTTGATGTTCACAAACAACGAGGAACTAATAAGAGGCATAACAGTTACAAAAACAATATACTCTGATCACAACATCATAAAAGTACAAACGAATACAAACTCAGCCTTAGGGAACTACAGCACTAATGTAAGGGAAGGAATGTTCAGTAAGTTTAACTTTGACAACCATAGGATTGACTGGGACAAAATAAACCAAATACTATCAGGCTATCCTGGGAAACACATGAGTACTAAATCAGTGCCTGGAGAAGCTATATACAGAAGCATAAAAGGTCTGTATTAAATACACACTTGAAGAAACCCAAAAGAAGATCAGTTATAGAGAGAGAGTGTAGGAGATGGTACAAAAGAAGAAAAAGGGTTATCGAATTGCTTAAAAACATAAACATGTTGCAACGAAGGCAAGACAGTCTTAGCCGATATATGACTGATTTAGAACAAAAACTTAAGAGATCGTACCAAACAGAAGAAGCACAAAGGGAATAAAAGGCCATCCAGGATATTGCAAGAAACTCAAAATATTTTTATTCATGTGCAAAATCCAAGCTACGAACTACCTGTAGAATTGGAACTTTAACGAGAGGAGACTCGTATACTGACGATGAACAGGAAATGAGCAAAATTCTAAAAGTACAGAATGAGTCGGTTTTCAGCAGCCCACTAAATGACAACAAGATAAGAGAATGCAGAAACATTTTTCACTCCAGTAGAAGGTCGCGGAGACCAACTGACATTAGTACTAATCCCATAGATTTCGAAAAAGAAACTGAAATCATGGACACTCAGCACCTGGACGAGATTAATGGAATGCCTTATTTATAAAAAAAGTGCAAAATACCACTAGCAAGAGCCCTCAGTATTTCTTTGGAGAAAGAAACTAGATCTAGGTGAAACACCAGAGACCATAAAGAGTGTGTACATAACTCCTTCCCATATGGGAGGTAGTAGAGCACTAGCTAAAACTTACAGACCAATAGCCTAACTTCCGATAAGACGGCAAATTACAAAGTTCATGGAACATCACACTCTGCATAACCCAAACCAGCATGGTTTTAAGCAAGACGATCGTGCCTGCCACAGCTGCTGAACCACTATGGCAGAATTACGGAGGCTTTGGAAGACAACTAAAATGCAGATGTGATATACACAGATTTTGCAAAGGCATCTGACAAATGTAATCATGAGACGATTGCACACAAAATGAGGGCCAGAGGCATTACGGGGAAAGTAGGCAGATGGAATTTGGGGTTCTTAACACACAGTACACAAAAAGTATTAGTAAACAAAGCTAAATCCAGCATCAGTGAGGTAAAAAGTTCAGTTCCCCAAGGCACTGTCCTGACACCTCTGCTATTTCTCATCCTCATAGCAGACATAAACACACGTCACAGTTTTGTATCATCATTTGCAGATGACACTAAAATAAGCGTGAAAGTCCCTACGGTAGAAGACACTGAAAAATTACAGGAAGATATTAGCAGTGTTTTCCAGTAAGCAGTGGAGAACAACATGACGTTCAATGGTGATAAGTTCCAACTGTTTAGGTATGGAAAGAATGAAGAACTCAAAAGGGACACTGTATACAAACCCAAGAGGATCGTCAAATAGGACAAACGGAACACGTGAAAGACTTGGGAATAATTGTGTCAGTTGACCTTTCTTTCAAAGAACATAATAAGGCAAATGCAACGACAGCCAGGAGGATGACAGAGTGGGTAATGAGAACTTTCAAAACAAGGGAAATAATGTCAAGGGTGACACTTTTCAAATCGCTCGTGCTCCCTCATTTGGAATGTTGCTCAGTGTTGACGGTCCCATTCAGGGCAGGAGAAATATCTGAGCTGGAACAAATACAGAGATCGTTTACGGCTCGCAAAGCGCCAGGAATGCATTTAAATTACTGCGAACGCCTTAAAGTCTTAAATATGTACTCAGTGGAACGGATGAGAGAGATAGATACATAATAGTAAATACCTGGAAAGCACTAGAGAGTCTGGTCTCAAATGTGCACATTGCCATAACAACATACTGGAGCGAGAGATACGGGAGGAAGTGCAAAATAAACCCAGTGAAAAGCAGGGGTGCGGTGGGCACAATAAGAGAACACTGTATCAACATCCGTGACCTCAGATTATTCAACATAGTACCAGAAGATATCTGAAACACAGCCGGAACAAGTGCAGAAGTCTTCAAGAGGAAACTGGACTAGGATCTTCACCAGGTGCCAGATCAACCAGGCTGTGATGGATATTTGGGTCAGCAGGCCTCTAGCAGCAACAGATTGGTTGACCATGCTAGCACTTGACGAGCCTGGCCATGGCCGGGCTCCGACAGCAGAATCTCGAAATTCATCAAAGATATATCAAAGATATGGTGACTCACGTACACATGCACTGAAGAGATGTCTTTACATGATGACTTACGTACACATGCACAAAAGAGATGTCTTTGCATGATGACTCACGTACACATGCACAAAAGAGATGTCTTTGCATGGTGACTCACGTACACATGCACAAAAGAGATGTCTTTGCATGGTGACTCACGTACACATGCACAAAAGAGATGTCTTTGCATGATGACTCACGTACACATGCACAAAAGAGATGTCTTTGCATGATGACTTACGTACACATGCACAAAAGAGATGTCTTTGCATGATGACTCACGTACACATGCACAAAAGAGATGTCTTTGCATGGTGACTCACGTACACATGCACAAAAGAGATGTCTTTGCATGGTGACTCACGTACACATGCACAAAAGAGATGTCTTTGCATGGTGACTCACGTACACATGCACAAAAGAGATGTCTTTGCATGGTGACTCACGTACACATACACTCCCTCTCCAAAATTTTTCTGCCCTACACATTTTCTCACTACACAAGCACCTTCTCCAGTACACAGAAGCTCTCACTTGATAAACATGTCAAGAAACTGGAGGTTAATCATATAAAACATCAATACGATCTTAAGAGACACAAATACAGTATAATGCGACCCTTTATTGACAACGTTTCGCCCACAACCTACGATATTCTTCCTCTCCTTGATGGTCTTTTCTGCAAAACTAACCATGAACTTCGTTTTAAAGTCTACCGCAAACCGACCAACCAACAAGATCTTCTCCACATTCACTTACACCACGACACAAAGGCTTCTTCCTGTGTCCCCTCCGTATCTGCGGCAGCGAATTCCATGAAGAAGAATGTTCTTTCTTCGAACAAAGTATTTTCTAAGCATTGCTATCCTGGTCACTTCATCAGATTGTAGATAACATCACCTCAACTAGACGTGATACCACCAAACACATGTCCAATATTCTCTCCAATACCGAACTCTAAGTAACTACCATTTATCCACTCCAATGAAAGGTAGTACAAGTAAGGGACACCAAGTTCAATCCTCTGCAAGGGTACACACAATCCCATGATAAATTAGACACATATTCAACATCTGGGTATCTTACCCTCGCATTTGCTTCGTCGTCCAGTGGCTTTATAAATACAATACATGGACATAAACTGAAGACTTTAGAATTATATACAGAAGACAGTTAGTCCCTCAGCCTAGGAGCAGGTGATGAGCACCGTAGTCTTGATGATTCTGGAGAACAGGCAAGTTTCTCCCAAATATTCACCACATCTCTCCGAAACACTCACCACATCTCTTCTATTAGAACCCAGGAGTCCCAAAGGCCTGTTATCCTGGGTGTAAAGGGAGCAAAATAAACACAGCAGAAAAACTTTTGACTTGCATTATCCTTCACCAATTTAGAACAGAAGTATGTACACTATATACACTATGTACAATAATAGGTATTAGTGCACTCCATGGTAAGCAAGGCAGAATAGAAGCCACTAGAGAGCAGACCGCACTTCAACCAGCTCTAGAATGGGAATGACCAGGGCAGACAGGTGAGTGGTACCCACAACACCTCTGCGATTGCCAAAATCATCCTCTCATTGCCTGGAACCTGGGTACTGATTGATTGATGGGGCCCCATCGTCAACCCTTAGTACCTGGTTCGCTGGTTGGGGGAGATATCCTTTCAATGAGGGTGTGTACATTCGCCGAATAAAGGTTACGTACTCTTTGCATACCACATCTCCCAAACATCACCAAGTATCTACCACACACTGTCCAATCTCTCCCAAACATTCAAAGCGTCATGTGACCAAAAATTCCTGTTAGTGGCACATGATATGTCTAAGATCTGTTTCAGGAAACAATGGTCCTATTTCCTGACGAATTAACCACCATCACTACCACCACCACCAAGTAAAAATCCATACAGTTATCAAGGAAGCCTGTCCTAATGCCGGGTTTCCAAGGTAGAACCCTCGAAACCAGTCACAGGTGAGCATGTCACACAGGTGTATATGTACGTAACATGTCTTCTCGAACTTGTCTTTGTTGATGGTTATGCAAAACACGCCTCATGCAAGAACACTGACTTTTTAATAATACCTCACAATGAAAATCAGGGGTGCAGTAAGTACACTAAGTATATCTCTATAAATGTAAAGGAACCAAGGTTTTTTTCAACACTCAATCTTCCTACATAAGGGAAATTACCAACAGACCTTCCCTGTCAATCTTCAACAGAGAAAATGATAAATTCTTCAAGTCAATTCTAGATCATCTGAGCGGTGATGCAAAAGGTGGACTTCGTGTGGCTAGCACCAAGAGCCTAGTTGATCAGGCCATCCATCGGGACGCCTGATCTGGGTCTTGGGGGCTTTGACCCCGAAACACTTTCCTAGTAACCAGGAGTGCGAGACGTGCTACATAGTTAATATTAATTATTACAGTCACTAGGAAGCGCTAAACCCGCTGACAACAGGGTGTTGCTGCCAGTGGCCCGCAGGCCAACACAGCCATCATAACCTGGCTGATCACGCACTTGTTACAGGATGTGGTCAACTTTTCTTTGAAAACTACCATTGTTCCTAATGTTGTGGTACTGACAGAGCTGTACACTGGTTTCTATAGTGAGTGTAAGAGTTTGGTGTCTAACTTATTCAGGACGAGCTGTAAGTCAGGTTTTGAGATGTACACCTGTCCTCCACTACATGGCAGGAAGTGTGTGACAGAATGTAACACTATACACCTGCCTCACTCACACACCTCGCATTCTCTCCCCTTTTCCGACCCTCGCCTCTCACTACTAATTTAATTTGGGCCAAGTATTTGAAACACCTTCAGCAGACATTCGAGACCACTTTAGAAAGTATTGGCAAACCTCTACGGCAAGCTCGCCAACCTACTTTAATAAATAAGAAACTAAAACTTCACCTGGCAAGTATCATCCAAATATTCACTCGAGAGCAATCGCATAAGCTCAAAGTTCGCCTTAAATACTAAAAGATGAGCAAATATGAAGCCTTTTCGTCTCCTCGCTCGTTAGTTGTAAATAACATGAGATTCAATAATAAATATCGTATACAGTCTAGCAGCCCGGGATGATGGTGTACCAGTTACCAGTTATATATATAGCTTTTAACAAAACTGGATATATCAGCAATGTGCTGCTATCACAGTCTACTGTATATAATAGTTACATGAGATATTCTATCATATAGCATGGGTTATACAAATACATAGTGTTAAAAATCTATCGGCCTAAGCTGTGAGATTTTAGTAAGGTAATGATAATATCGACATTAAAGTTTGATCAGCTACGAGAACTTCACAGATGGGCAGTAGGTGGAAAGAGTAACGCCACTACTCTTGGCTACCCTCCACTACCATTCACTGACACAACCCACTTAACCAAGGAATGTTATACAGTACGTCACACATACACACCTCACAAATACTACAACCAGTGCCGCCCACCATCTGTGTGTGCCGCGGTCACCACCCTGCAGCTGTCACTTTGTATTTCAGTCTCTGAAATACACGTGAAAGAGTATTTCCGGGCCACTTCATCGCCGTCTATGTTTCTCTTCTCTCAATTCGTCTTTCCACTGCTCTCACCTTCCCTGTGTCTCATTAGTGCTTATATATCTGCAACAACAACTGCAACATCTCAGTACTTGTGTCTTTGTATTAGTACCACTTATCTTGAGCACATACTGTGTGAGAGACAACTGTGATAACTCACCTGTGAAGCACAGACTGTGTGAGAGATAACAACTGTGATAACTCACTTGTGAAGCATAGACTGTGTGAGAGACAACAACTGTGATAACTCACTTGTGAAGCACAGACTGTGTGAGATAAAAACAACTGTGATAACTCTCTTGTGAAGCACAGACTGTGTGAGAGACAACAACTGTGATAACTCACTTGTGAAGCATAGACTGTGTGAGAGACAACAACTGTGATAACTCACTTGTGAAGCACAGACTGTGTGAGAGACAACAACTGTGATAACTCACTTGTGAAGCATAGACTGTGTGAGAGACAACAACTGTGATAACTCACTTGTGAAGCATAGACTGTGTGAGAGACAACAACTGTGATAACTCACTTGTGAAGCACAGACTGTGTGAGAGACAACAACTGTGATAACTCACTTGTGAAGCACAGACTGTGTGAGAGACAACAACTGTGATAACTCACTTGTGAAGCATAGACTGTGTGAGAGACAACAACTGTGATAACTCACTTGTGAAGCACAGACTGTGTGAGAGACAACAACTGTGATAACTCTCTTGTGAAGCACAGACTGTGTGAGAGACAACAACTGTGATAACTCACCTGTGAAGCACAGACTGTGTGAGATAAAAACAACTGTGATAACTCACTTGTGAAGCACAGACTGTGTGAGAGACAACAACTGTGATAACTCTCTTGTGAAGCACAGACTGTGTGAGAGACAACAACTGTGATAACTCACCTGTGAAGCAGAGAACAAATATTTCAGAAATAATCACAACGATGTGTACGCGCGCACACACACACACGACCCCTACAATCACTAATAGGTGAGTACACACACACACACACACACACACACACACACACACACACACACACACACACACACACACACACACACATACACAGCACCAGTTTGGAATCTACACCTGGTCAAGCACGTCAAGAAATTAGAAAAAGTGCAAAGGTTTGCAACAAGATTAGTTCCAGAGCTAAGGGGAATGTCCTACGAAGAAAGATTAGGGGAAATCGGCCTGACGACACTGGAGAAGAGGAGGGTCAGGGGAGACATGATAACGACATATAAAATACTGCGAGGAATTGACAAGGTGGACAAAGACAGGATGTTCCATAGATGGGACACAGAAACAAGGGGTCACAATTGAAAGTTGAAGACTCCTATGAGTCAAAGTGACGTTAGGAAGTATTTCTTCAGTCACAGAGTTGTCAGGAAGTGGAACAGTCTGACAAGTGATGTAGTGGAGGCAGGAATCATACCCTCGAAGCTATAATCTAGGTGAAGAGAGTGAACACCGAAAAAAAAAAAAAAAAAACTGCCTCTTTCCAGTCTATATTTGTCCAACCTATTTTTATGTTACCCAAGTAATAGCTTTTATATCCTTTTACTCATGTACGAATTAATTGCTCTTCCTTATTGTATTATTTTTGTTACTACTACTACTACTACTACTACCTCCACTAGTGAACATCGAAATGTTACCTCACTAGTATTGCACCTCACTCGAGCCTTTATATACCCTCTGTGTCCATGTATTGTTTGTAATGGCTTGATAAAGCTCCTGGAGAGCGAAACGTTGCCACAATAAATGTCACATTAGTTGCACTTGTGTCCTTTTACTTTACATATTGTCGGTAATTCTACCAACTTTATTACAGAGCTTGATCAAACAGAATGTGAAAAGGACTTGGGAGTCATGGTAAGCAGAAATCTAAAGCCAAGACAGCAGTGCCTTAGTGTGTGCAACAAGGCCAACAGATTACTTGGATTTATCTCAAGAAGTATAAGTAACAGAAGTCCAAAAGTTATTTTACAGCTCTATACATCACTAGTGAGGCCTCATTTAGATTATGCTGCTCAGTTTTGGTCCCCTTACTACAGGATGGACATAGACTCATTAGAGAACATACAGAGAAGAATGACTAAAATGATTTACTGTGTAAGGAACCTCCCGTATGAAGATAGACTTAAAGCCTTAAATCTCCACTCTCTGGAGAGGCGTAGAATAAGGGGAGATATCATTGAAGTGTATAAGTGGATGACGGGCATAAACAAGGGAGATATTAATAAAGTACTGAGGGTGTCGAACCAGGTAAGAACCAGAAATAATGGTTATCCAACTTATATCCTTTGTAGATGAATGGTTCAGAGAACCGACATGTTGATAAATTAGACACATGTGCAACTCTTGGGTATCTTTATTGAGGAAACGTTTCGCCACACAGTGGCTTCATCAGTCCATACAAAGGAGAATCTTGAAGAACAGGAGTAGAATGAGGTAATCAGTCCCTCAACCTTGAGTCGATGTGGTCAGTCCATCAATCTTGAATAGAATACGGCATACGTGCGGAGAAGGAGCTTATAAACCGTTGGTAGGAGAGGTGCAGCAGTCATAGGCGGTGTCATACTTGTTCAATGTGGAAGTAGGTTTATAAGCTCCTTCTCCGCACGTATGCCGTATTCTATTCAAGATTGATGGACTGACCACATCGACTCAAGGTTGAGGGACTGATTACCTCATTCTACTCCTGTTCTTCAAGATTCTCCTTTGTACATTAAAATGGTATAAAATACCGACAGGTTGTTAGGTAAGACACATATGCAACAGTTAGGTATCTTTATTTTGAAACGTTTCGCCTACACAGTAGGCTTCTTCAGTCGAGTACAGAAAAGTTGATAGAAGCAGAAGAGACTTGAAGACGATGTAATCAGTCCATCACCCCTTTAAGGGTGATGGACTGATTACATCGTCTTCAAGTCTCTTCTGCTTCTATCAACTTTTCTGTACTCGACTGAAGAAGCCTACTGTGTAGGCGAAACGTTTCAAAATAAAGATACCTAACTGTTGCATATGTGTCTTACCTAACAACCTGTCGGTATTTTATACCATTTTAATGTTCAATCTGTCAGACACTGCGACACAAGGGTATCTTGGTACAGACCTGAAATCAACTTCGACAACCTCTACTAGTGAAAACGGCTGGATTTGAGAGGGACCTGACCTCCCAAAGTGACCTACGTCTCACCTCCTGGCGCTATATAAGGTTCCATTCCGTCCTTTCAACTTCATATTGTTTCAGACTTCGGAACAATGCTCTTCTCCAGACTGAGGGACTGACCACCTCAAATCTTTAAGGGTGATGGACTGATTACATCGTCTTCAAGTCTCTTCTGCTTCTATCAACTTTTCTGTACTCGACTGAAGAAGCCTACTGTGTAGGCGAAACGTTTCAAAATAAAGATACCTAACTGTTGCATATGTGTCTTACCTAACATTCTCCTTTGTATGGACTGATGAAGCCACTGTGTGGCGAAACGTTTCCTCAATAAAGATACCCAAGAGTTGCACATGTGTCTAATTTATCAACATGTCGGTTCTCTGAACCATTCATCTACAAACCTGTCAGACACTGCAACTTCTTGGGATCTTAATACTTGGGAATTCTTCGCTTGCCTAATTCTTGGGCACGACCTACTTCCACATTGAACAAGTATGACACCGCCTATGACTGCTGCACCTCTCCTACCAACGGTTTATAAGATCCTTCTCCACACGTATGCCGTATTCTATTCAAGATTGATGGACTGACCACATCGACTCAAGGTTGAGGGACTGATTACCTCATTCTACTCCTGTTCTTCAAGATTCTCCTTTGTATGGACTGATGAAGCCACTGTGTGGCGAAACGTTTCCTCAATAAAGATACCCAAGAGTTGCACATGTGTCTAATTTATCAACATGTCGGTTCTCTGATCCATTCATCTACAAACCTGTCAGACACTGCAACTTCTTGGGATCTTAATACTTGGGAATTCTTCGCTTGCCTAATTCTTGGGCACGACCTACTTCCACATTGAACAAGTATGACACCGCCTATGACTGCTGCACCTCTCCTACCAACGGTTTATAAGCTCCTTCTCCGCACGTATGCCGTATTTTATTCAAGATTGATGGACTGACCACATCGACTCAAGGTTGAGGGACTGATTACCTCATTCTCCTCCTGTTCTTCAAGATTCTCCTTTGTATGGACTGATGAAGATCCCAAGAAGTTGCAGTGTCTGACAGACACTGTCAGACACTGCAACTTCTTGGGATCTTAATACTTGGGAATTCTTCGCTTGCCTAATTCTTGGGCACGACCTACTTCAACATTGAACAAATGTTACACGACCTATGACTGCTGCACCTCTCCTGCCAACGGTTTGTAAGCTCCTTCTCAGCACGTATGCCGTATTCTATTCAAGATTGATGGACTGACCACATCGACTCAAGGTTGAGGGACTGATTACCTCATTTTCCTCCTGTTCTTCAAGATTCTCCTTTGTATGGACTGATGAAGCCACTGTGTGGCGAAACGTTTCCTCAATAAAGATACCCAAGAGTTGCACATGTGTCTAATTTATCAACATGTCGGTTGTCTGAACCATTCATCTACAAATGTCTCCCTTGTTTATGCCCGTCATCCACTTATACACTTCAGTGATATCTCCCCTTATTCTACGCCTCTCCAGAGAGTGGAGATTTAAGGCTTTAAGTCTATCTTCATACGGGAGGTTCCTTACACAGTAAATCATTTTAGTCATTCTTCTCTGTATGTTCTCTAATGAGTCTATGTCCATCCTGTAGTAAGGGGACCAAAACTGAGCAGCATAATCTAAATGAGGCCTCACTAGTGATGTATAGAGCTGTAAAATAACTTTTGGACTTCTGTTACTTATACTTCTTGAGATAAATCCAAGTAATCTGTTGGCCTTGTTGCGCACACTAAGGCACTGCTGTCTTGGCTTTAGATTTCTGCTTACCATGACTCCCAAGTCTTTTTCACATTCTGTATGACCAAGCTCTACTTCACCTAGATTATAGCTTCGAGGGTTATTTTCATTACCAAGGGCAAGTACCTTACACTTATCCACATTAAACTTCATCTGCCATTTTTCAGACCAAGACATTAATTTGTTCAAATCGTCCTGGAGTTCATTGGTTATCTTTAGGTAGAGGTCGTTTTGATAAGGACCTGCCTCGTATGGGCCAGTAGGCCTTCTGCAATGTTCCTACATTCTTATGTTCTTATAGTTTTAAGACGAGGTATGATAAAGCTCATGGAGCAGAAAGAGTGACCTAGTAACGACCAGTGAAGAGGCGGGGCCAGGAGCTATGAATCGACACCTGCAACCACAAATAGGTGAGTATAAATAGGTGAATACACACACACACACACACACACAAATATTAGCAACATGCCTGTGATCATACCTTCGATGTACTTTTGATGAATTCCGAGAGTTTTTCTACCTCCAGAGCCCGGCCATGGGCCAGGCTCATCTGGTGTTTGCCTGTTCAAACAGGTTGTTGTTGGTGGTGACCCACTGCCCCACATATCCATCACAGCCTGGTTGATCTTGATTGGTTTCGACATTTGTCATACTCTGGATACCGGACCTGAGACCAGGTTCCCTCGGGGCCACGCGTTTAACCACACTACTGCCAACAGTAGCCATGATCTTCCACCATTTTCCATGTATAGATCGCAAGATATTTCGCTCGTTTCCATCTTAAATATTACAATCCGAGTAATTTAGATTGCTTACCGAGTCTGTGAAAGAAGCAAAAGTTTTCTGGATATTTTCTAGCCGTGATACTGCCACCCGCCTTAAGCTGCGCTTGCATAAGCAGTTTTCTAATCACAGAACAAGTGACGAGTCCTAAAACTCACAGGCCAGTGTGCTAACCACTGTACCAGTTATCACTGATAGGAGTCATCCAACTAGGTATATTTCTGTACACCATAGGGAGCTTAGCATGGGCTCCACTGTGACTTTGAAGCGATCTCAGATACAGTTTGCTACAGCCATGCTGGTGTGGGAATCATCTGTAAAGGCCTCTAAACGCCTGCATTTATAGTAATAGTGTGGCCAATGCTAACTTCCCTATAAGGTACGGAAATATACCTACTGTAGTTGGATGAATCCTATTAGAGCCAGCTGGTCCAGTGGTTAACACACTAAAGCACGAGTTTTAGGACTTGCCTGCCCTGGGTTCGAACCCAACTCGTTTATTCTTGGAGAAGGTTTTGGGGGTCATCGCCCCCATGGCCCGGTCTGTGACCAGACCTCCCGGTGGATCAGGGCCTGATTAACCAGGCTGTTGCTGCTGGCCACACTGACGTACGAACCACAGCCCGGCTGGTCAGGTACTGACTTTAAGTGCTTGTCCAGCGCCTTCTTGAAGACAGCCAGGAGTCTATTGGTAATCCCCCTTATGTATTCTGGGAAGCAGCTGAACAGTCTTGGGCCCCTGACACTTATTGTGTTATCTCTTAGGGTACTCAGGGTGCCCCTGCTTTTCATTGGGGGGATGTTGCACCGCCTGCCGAGTCTTTTGCTTTCGTAGGAAGTGATTTTCGTGTGCAAATTTGGTACTAATCCCTTTAGGATTTTCCAGGTGTATATTATTATGTATATTTCCACCTGCGTTCCAGGGAATACAAGTCAAGGAACTTCAACCGTTCCCAGTGATTTAAATTTAAGTGTTTTATTGTGCTTATGTGTGCCATGAAGGCTCTCTGTACACTCTCCAGGTCAGTAATTTCACCTGCCTTGACAGGGGCCGTTAGTGTACAGCAATATTCCAGCCTAGAGAGAACAAGCTTGGTGTCCCAAGTTTTGAATGTTCTCATTATCCATCCTATCATTTTCCTAGCAGATGTGGTGGATATATTGTTGTGGTCTTTGAAACAGAGATCCTCTGACATTATCACTCCCGGTTCTTCACATTAGTTTTTCGCTCTATTATATGGCTGGAATTTGTTTTATACTCTGATACAGTTTTAATTTCCTCAAGTTTTCTATATCGGAGTAATTGAAATTTCTCTTCGTTGAACTTCATAATGTTTTCTGCGGCTCACCTGAAATGGGTTCAAGCCCCACCCGTTCCATGATTTATTTGCATTTTATGATGTGTTTGCAATCGTCTTATTATGATTTCCTAAGTCATTATATCAGCATTCTAAACACGGGCAAAACCAAGCCAATACGAATTCTGGAGAAACTTCGGAGGATTGCCACTGGATCTGACAACAGCCTGATTAACCAGCAATCGACAAAACAGGCTGATCGCAGGCAACGCTGCAGGTATGTTCCAGATATATATACATATCTCATAAGCCCAGCAAACTCCATCTCAATGGAAGCTTAAGAAACAGTACATAATGAGGCATAAATTCCTAATGGAGTTAAATATCGGCCTTAAAGATCTGAAGCCAATCAGAATTATTCACAAATCATCGCACAGAAACAAATAATCCAACTCCTTCAGTACAAATGGTAGAGTGGCACCTACACAGAACAAAAATAATCTGAACCTTCCACAACGAAAAAAACTACTTTTATATTTTTAAAGACAATCAGAAGAGACAATGTGTGGTCATCTCAAGGAGACCAGAAGCCCAAGATACACTATTTCTTTAAGTCTGAAGCTGTTCAAATGTTGAATTATTAGGCTAATGACACTGAACTTTTGAAGCCAATCACACGAGTCATAAATTGTTGCATAAAGTCAATATTCTAATTATCCCATAATTTTCAGTAAAAGTAGCAACTACACAGCCTAAAATAAATTCAAAACTTTCTCTAAGATACACCAGCATTCTCCAGTTAGTCATGGAAATCAATTTTGTAATAAACTGGGTAAATTAGTTATCGTACAAAATACAACTCCACGTTTATTAACTATATTAGTAAATTGGTAAATTGTTATCTACACTGCCTAAACCTAAAAGGCATCAGCTTTCCATAAGATGCATCAGCCATTAAAAACTGAAGCTGTTCATGAGAGGTATAGTCATATTATTTCATGGTAATAGTACCATACCATGGTAGAAATAAAATTAGAAAATTGGCATCCACACACTCCAATAACAGTCGTAGCCTCTTTAAAGTATGATGCATCAGTGATGAAAGTTTAATGCCGATCAGAAGAGGCTTTTTCTAGTTAATGCACCACAGAGCGCTTCCATACGCCAATTGTTGTATAAATCTTTCCCTGGTTCCAATACAACCGCACTGAAAATTTCGAAACCGATTGCATGAGGCGCTCTTAAGATATAACTGTAAACTTTGGAGGAAGGTAAACAAAACGCAGACCAACACTGGTCTGCGAGCGGCCGCAGGCTCAGTCATCACCAAGATTGACTCCAGGTAGGTACACACCTTGATTTTATTAATATATTTAATGAGGGGGAGTACTAAATTCATAGCGGTTATGTAGCGCCCTGAAGAATGGCAGAGAATGAGATTCGATCCAAAGAAAGGGAGGACAGGTCTAAGTCTAATTCAATAGCGTCAAGGTACCCTTTGAGGGATACCTAGCTAGGCGCTCAAGCATCACTAATTAAAAATACGAAATGAATTAAAATACCTATAATACTGTAATGTCCATGAATGACTTCAGCTGACATACAACCGAAAATATCCGGGTCCAAGACTGACCGAAACATCGTCATAAGTTCCTACCTCCTAAGTTTGCTAACCTAAGGGTTAGCAAACTTTTGTGGACTGCATCCTGGGAAAGGACCTAAAAAACCCGGTGGAAATAAGCTACACTACTTGACTTTCTTGGGTTATTCTGAGTAATATCCGGAATTACTAATCCGAATAAAGTCTTATTTTCCCACTGGAAATAAGTCACCTTGGCTTATTTGGGTTATTCTTAGTAATTTACACTATGTATGATAATTGTACTCGCCCACAACTAAATAAATACTGAATAATTGTATCTCATAAATTGTATCTCATATATGTATCTCATTATTGTATCTCATAAATGTCAACCTGTGACCCAATCAAACTTTGTTACTATTTAACTTCATTACCTAGCAGAATACTCCATTCTACTGATTACACAGCAACACAGTAAATGACCATATGACCTGTCTTTGTAATACTCATTTGTACTAAATTGGTATCTGTTTTACAATAATTTTTGTACCACTGAATATATCATTGCTTAGTTAATCTTAAGTTAATTTTAAGCCTGCCCATAATGCCCTGCATACAAGGGGCTTTGGCATGCTGCACTTTAAAAATTGTATTCCTTGTACTTCTCTGTATCATGTTCAAATAAATAAATAAATAAATAAATAAATAAATAAAGTGTACCTGCGTCTATATAAACTTACTTTTCTCAAATAAAATAGAGTACCTAAATACAGACACAGAAAACGATACCGAAATGCTGAAGAAAGAAAATGCCAATCTCTTGTATGGGTAACTTAAATATGCAGTGTACTTTGGGTTACTATTTTATTTTATATCAAGGGATGGGAGTGTAATTATTCTGGATAATTGCAGACGCTAATTATTATAACAATAACGAAGCAGCATCAAACCTGTTGGGGGCCATACAGTTCCTGGGGAATGTTAAATTGTGTTTGATCCAAGGAAGAAGAGGGTAGCTCCCTGACTGGTGGTATACAGATAACTAGCAGCCTTAATTAGCACTGCGTAAACGAGAGGTTTAAAAAAATATATGAATTTAAATTTCTCTTTAGCAAAGGTATATACACAGAGAAGTTTGTATCTCTTCGGGAATGATGAGATTATTTTAGTCCTCACACAAGGGATTAATCTCTCCTTCATGTCAATGTCTAAGTGGATTGTTACCACCTAACAAAGTACCTGTTGTCTACTTGCCTACTCTTGGTTTTACTGCCAAGAGTTTTGTAGAAATGAAATGGTACGAACACCACATATGTTCCGGAAAGTTTACATAAAACAAATAATATCAGTACATATTCTAGGCTTGCATGCATACAAATCGACTTGAGAACTCTAGAGAAACTTTCACTGAAGCCAGTTTTCACGTAAATGCGACAAATATTAAGAACGCACTACTAGTATGGGCCACTGACCCGTCCAGTCACAAAAAGAAAGTTTAAAGCTATGCAATCAAGGTGGTACTAGGAAAGACAATATTTACTAGGCTTTTAGTCCATACACAAATAACGACGACGTTTCGGTCCGACTTCGGACCGAAACGTCGTCGAAAGCTTCTCTCTTCTATGTGCGGGTTATTTGTGTATCGTTCCAGTCACGGTATTGTGCCTTTTTTTGTTATTTTTAGTCCATGGAACAATGAAGAGCAAGCTGTGTTATGAGCACGTCATACAAAATACTACGGATTATAGACATGGTAGACAAGAAGACATCATTTACCAGGAAAGGACATAACTGAAATCTGCACCAACAATGCAGCTTGATAGACTAGGGATACACTTGTCAATGTAAGACTACTTCAACAGCGCACCAGCTACATGACAGTACATCCGTTATATTTGTTAAAATATGTTAATGGTTCTGGGGATCATCGCCTTCTCGGTTCGTTTTCAGACTAGGCTTGATAAACTGGAAAAGAAATACTACAGAGGTAAGAACTATTGAGAAACACACGGAAACTAAGTGTATACTGAATATACATGCAAGATATACCTGTTGTTTTACAGGTTCATAAGACAAAGAAAAAAACAGCAGTCCAGACAAGTTATTGTTTCACACATGAGGTGGGACAACATTACATCCCTGGTGGTAGCGGATTGAGAGGTCCAGGGGCCCTAAGTGGAACACTTAAGGGCCCCTCTGGTGTGTAACTGAAATGACTGTTACAACTATGAGAGCATTTATCCAAGTTATTACCAAAAATTAAGTATTTAATTTAATAATAAAGTGAAGGAAAAACATATAATTCCTTGTTTCTTATTTTTTCCAGAAATCACGATATTCCCAGCACTTGTAATCCCCTAGGGCTAGGGATCACACGCAGCACCATCCGTGCGGCAGATCTATACTTGCAGGTGTATCCTCGATCTTCTGGTATGGGTTACGGTGTGGCTTCCTGGTAGCATTACCTACACCTGGTGTTAGGCTGGAGTGAGGTATGGCCCTTCACCTTCATCTCTCTCCAAATTAGGTAAGGGTACTAAACAAACGGGTTCTACACTGGTTGAATTGCTGCATCATAATCTCTTGTTATTTACTATTCTAAGAACTCTTGTTAACGTAAGGTTAACTTCACTTCATTTTTCGTTATACGTTAAGCGACCTGCATGCACATTTTTTTTGCTCGACAATCTGGTAACTTCTCTGGTCTGATCAACTGCAGAAGACGCTGTGTTTGGAGCATACCGTAGAATGAGACTCATTGTGGAATCCGTGTCGCATGTGGAAGGAAAATATCAGCCATGTCCACTTATTCCTTCCCGCGAACTCCCCTTTCATCATGCGACCGTGCTGCTAGGTGATCTTTCTGAAGCAACTGGTTATCAGATCATTATCAAGAGGCCACCTTTCAACCATCGTCACTGCACATACATAGCCGGTGCGTTCTTCTGTGAACGGCCTACACTATGTGTGCCTTCAAGGACAAGCCAACCTGCACCATCTACGTCTCTCTTGGTTTTTTAATTATATATTAACTTTTCATTTTCCTTCCTTTATTTTGATTATAATGCTCTTATTTTCCCATCCTAGTAAATTTCCGGAAAGGAAATCAGTTTCTCTTGACAATAACAAATGACTGCCGCTGCAGCCATGTTGTCCTATAAATTGATTTTTCAAAAATAAATATTAAAAACTGAGAAACTTTTAAGTTTCTCGCTGGACTCACGAAGTGTTAAGAAGCAGTTATAAGTTTGAGGGTCTCTCAGTAGTCATGGCCCTAAGTGGCCTCTTGGTCCCCTCATTAGTAAATCCACCACTCCTTCCTGTATGACTGTTATCTACAATATGCTTTATAGAGACAATTTTTCAACCATCACCGTAGTACAAAAGTGAAGTTTTCTTTAAAATAAATTGCTAGCATGTGTGACCATCCGTGTGTAGTTTACCTCCTCGTCATTACCAAAGTTTCCTCATGAGACTCCAGTTCTCACACTTAGGAATCCAACTACTGAGATTTCTAAAAGGTGGTGTGAAAGGTTCCCGTAGCTTCACACTTTTGCGGACACGCAAATAAGAATGTCCTGGAGAAAGTTACTGGAAAACTTCGTAATTTTCATGCGTGCGTGAACATGTACGCGGGAGCGCAACAAGCTCGAAAGCTCACAAACGCAATCACGCATTAAAGCAAATGCGAAAGCAGAAACCCACCTTCACACACACATAAACACGCCTACAAAACGCAAATACAAACATGCATACAAAAGCATACACTACAAAGTATGATTAACATTAAACACATCAGAAGAAATAAAACAAACTGCAAACACAGAAATCAACTGTATCCAGAACCTGATTATACACACCCAGGTCTGCAAGCATCAGAGCCTGGAAAATACATTAGGAATTGCTTTCAAATCTCACCACTGAAAATACTCCCTACAAGATCAAGATGTTCGGCAGACGATGTAATATACCTGTAAAAAAAGGAAGGGTGCAAAAAGTGTAAACTCTACGTAAAAAGCCAAAAACTTCATAGCATACCTTCATATAAAGGGTAAATTAGCAACAGACCTCTTTGTCATAAAGAGAACTTCATATATTGGTCTAGTAAGTGGCTAATCAGCCGGACTGTGATTCCTACACTGAATTGCGTGTCATTAGCATCAACAGACTGACTGATCAGGCCACCCATTAGGACCTCTTGTCAGAGACATGGCCGATGACCCTCCTGGAAGCAGCTGGTAATCCTGATACTACACTCACACTTCGACGTTATTCAAAAGTACAAGAAAAGGCCAGCTGGCAGAAGACTTTCTGGATTAATACACAAATAATCGGCTAATAATCTCCTATATACCTTACCTTTGATATATCTTTGGAGAATTTCGAAAGTATATCTACTCTCTGAGCCCGGCCATGGGCCAGGCTCGTCTGGTGCTCGCCTGGTCAACCAGGCTGTTGCTGCTGGGGCAGCGAGTCTGCAGCAGCAACAGCCTGGTTGACCAGGCGAGCACCAGACGAGCCTGGCCCATGGCCGGGCTCAGAGAGTAGATATACTCTCGTAATTCTTCAAAGGTATATCAAAGGTAAGGTATATAGGAGATTGAAACTTATAACGACGTTTCGGCCCGACTTGGACCATTCACTATTCACACATAAGCGCGAAAGGAAGGGAGTCCTTGCCTTCGCGCTTCTTTGTGACTAGCTAATGGTCCAGGTCGGACCGAAACGTCGTCACAAGTGTGTAACATGTCAGAAAATAGGAAACTGGGTACTACGATGTTAGAAGCTTGTTAGCCATCAGTGGTAGCACTAATAGTAACACACATTACAGTCACTAGGTATTACAATGTTAGAATTTTATTAGTCATTAGTGGTAGTCTAACAGTAACAAACATTACAGTCACTAAGTACAACAATGTTAGAATCTTACTAGCCATCAGTGGTAGCACTAATAGTAACACAAACATTACAATCGCTGTTGCTCTTCTATTCAATTTTGATGCTAATGTTTTCACTAAAGAGACATGTTTCTTCAACTTCAATTCTACTAGGATTATTATGACATTTATAAGGAGCGCTTCATCCGTAGGGGTAATACAACCCGAGGGGAATGGAATGCAATTAGATTCGATTCGAGGAAAGGAAGGGAAATTCTCATTCTATAGATCAATATCCCTCCACTGACACATCAAGACATCTACCATTAAAGAATTTCTTCCAGGAATGTGTGCTGAATGGATGGAAGATTGAGTAGAGAAAATTCTGCACTTCTGTTCCAGCCTCATTTGTCCAAGTCAGCCCTTATTCACATTTATAAGTTAGTTTTTAATTTATTTTTAATAATAATTTCAACATACATATTCGAGGTAATATTTTAAAAAAGAGACACAGAGGCCTATCCAGCATCATAGCATTATAACTGTCATCTTCAACATATTATTCCGTACTAACTCCCAAGTGCTTATCATGCATTAATGATAATCTCATCAATTAAACCTGACCTGAATAACATTTATAGAAATAAGAAAAAATATGTGGCTAAGTTAGTATGTTGCACTGACATATACGTCTGCTGGAAGCATGATTATCCAAGTTTGTTGAATAACTAACTTTATAATTCGATAGTCCAAAATATAATATTTAACTGTTCTACTGCAAATATAATATAAGAGCACAGAGTAAAATGGCTTCTGCCATCTGTTCTTCCCATTTATACCCATTATAAGCTGACGGCAGAAGCTGATGGTGAAACGGTGAAAGTTGCATGGTGACAGCTGACTTAGCGTGCGGTTAACCATGAGTTCCACACTGATAGTAATCACCTCCACCATAATGTATCATAATAGGACTAAATTGGTGTGAGGCAGGAGGGAGGCCAACCCTTGTGGCCTGCTCGCTGCATTCTCGTTATCTGACACTCATAATGATACATACCAGTGTGACTGGCTGATTATCACAGTGAATATACAGTGACTCATTTAGTAATAGTCTTTGTTTACTTTTGTGTTATGTTATCACAATGATTATTATATCAACTTTATAATAGGTTTCTTTTAAGACAACCTGGCCTGAGAGAAGCATATCCTGGTAGGCTGCTTCATAGTGCTGCTTTTTACAATATATATATATATATATATATATATATATATATATATATATATATATATATATATATATATATATATATATATATGTATGTATGTATGCAAGACAAGCCCGTGGCTTGTCTTTTGCACACACACACACACACACACACACACACAGCCAGCAGCCAACATGGTTTCAGAGACGGGAAATCCTGTGTCACAAACCTACTGGAGTTCTATGACATGGTGACAGCAGTGAGACAAGAGAGAGAGGGGTGGGTGGATTGCATTTTCTTGGACTGCAAGAAGGCGTTTGACACAGTACCACACAAGAGATTAGTGCAAAAACTGGAGGACCAAGCAGGGATAACAGGGAAGGCACTGCAATGGATCAGGGAATACTTGTCAGGAAGACAGCAGCGAGTAATGGTACGTGGTGAGGTGTCAGAGTGGGCACCTGTGACCAGCGGGGTCCCACAGGGGTCAGTCCTAGGACCAGTGCTGTTTCTGGTATTTGTGAACGACATGACGGAAGGAATAAACTCCGAGGTGTCCCTGTTTGCAGATGACGTGAAGTTGATGAGAAGAGTTCAGTCGATCGAAGACCAGGCAGAACTACAAAGGGATCTGGATAGGCTGCAGACCTGGTCCAGCAACTGGCTCCTAGAGTTCAATCCCACCAAGTGCAAAGTCATGAGGATTGGGGAAGGGCAAAGAAGACCGCAGACGGAGTACAGTCTAGGGGGCCAGAGACTACAAACATCACTCAAGGAAAAAGATCTTGGGGTGAGTATAACACCAGGCACATCTCCTGAAGCGCACATCAACCAAATAACTGCTGCAGCATATGGGCGCCTAGCAAACCTCAGAACAGCATTCCGACATCTTAATAAGGAATCGTTCAGGACCCTGTACACTGTGTACGTTAGGCCCATATTGGAGTATGCGGCACCAGTTTGGAACCCACACCTAGCCAAGCATGTAAAGAAACTAGAGAAAGTGCAAAGGTTTGCAACAAGACTAGTCCCAGAGTTAAGAGGTATGTCCTATGATGAGAGGTTAAGGGAAATCAACCTGACGACACTGGAGGACAGGAGAGATAGGGGGGACATGATAACGACTTACAAAATACTGAGAGGAATTGACAAGGTGGACAAAGACAGGATGTTCCAGAGACTGGACACAGCAACACGGGGACACAGTTGGAAGCTGAAGACACAGATGAATCAAAGGGATGTTAGGAAGTATTTCTTCAGCCACAGAGTAGTCAGGAAGTGGAATAATTTGGGAAGCAATGTAGTGGAGGCAGGATCCATACATAGCTTTAAGCAGAGGTACGATAAAGCTCATGGTTCAGGGAGAGTGACCTAGTAGCGACCAGTGAAGAGGCGGGGCCAGGAGCTTGGACTCGACCCCTGCAACCTCAACTAGGTGAGTACAACTAGGTGAGTACACACACACACACACACACACACACACACACACACACACACACATATATATATATATATATATATATATATATATATATATATATATATATATATATATATATATATATATATATATGCAAAACAACCACTCTGAAAGAATAGAGAAATTCCAAGCGCTTTCGTGACTACTCACATTATCAAGGAACTATGTATGTATGTATGTCGTGCAGAATAGGTAAAGCTGGTCAATTAGCAAGAACTCATTTAAAATTAAGTGATGTTAAAGAAAAGAAATAAGATGCAAGCTAGAGAGACGAAGACAAGGAATCACAGAACTTCTCAACGGCGCCAGACACTAAAATGCGGAAACAAACACTGGCTAGAGGAAGAGAGGATATCAGAGTCAAGCTGAATGATTCATCTCAGTAGTAGTACCAGTTCCTAGTAACCAGTTACCAGTAACCAGTGTACCAGTAGATGACTCACTACCAACCGTCTCTGCGTGAATCACTGACTGTATTCATATTGCTGCTGACCATAGCAGGATTTCAAACACCCCCTCACACATAGGCACTGGTGGGTCAGTCAGGCTAGGGAGCAGAGAGAGGCAGGACGGCTGTTGGTACTTTCCCACATTTTCCATTATATTATACATACTACCAGCCTACGTGAGTATTCTTACCCTATCCACGTATCGAAAAACCCACATGACAAATGGTGGCACCGGTGTGGGCGTGGATTTAAGGGTATTTCAGACGTTAGAAGACTGTGGGTTGCCGGCAGGTCAAAGGTGACCCGTCCGCCACCTCCAGCTACTCGCAGCCTGTTGCAGCCGTTTTTCAAGCTCCCTGGCTTAGTTCGTGTGCTAATTGCTTCAATCTCCGAGGGGTTGACCCGGATTTTGCAATTAAGCCAGTTAATAAGCCAGACTGTGGAAGTGAACGCTAGTCAGCCTGCCTCAGCCTACCATCCAGCCTGTCTCCTGTCATCCACCTGCTCCTTCATGCTGTGTGCATCGTTACACGTCTTCCAGTCAGCCATTCTCGTGGGTTAAGCCAGTCACCCAACCTAGCTTCCTAACCCAGCTGAGAGAGAGAAGTAAGCCACGGAAGTTCCTCTGAAGTATTGTTTCATATATCGCTTTGTGCTCCCAGTTGGATGCCAGTTGGATGCTGGTAAGAGTGGTCTTCATCATCCCTGTGGCACTGTGATTTAGTTAAGCCACTTTGTGCGTGGTGAGAAGTGCGTGGCAGTGAGAGCGCACAGGGCCAGCTTGTTCTGCTGCCCTCCACCACCACCCGCCACTATTCACCTCATCTACCTGTACTCACCTATTTGTACTCACCTATTTGTGGTTGCAGGGGTCGAGTCACAGCTCCTGGCCCCACCTCTTCGCTGATTGCTACTAGGTCCTCTCTCTCCCTGCCCCATGAGCTCTATCATACCTCGCCTTAAAACTATGTATGGTTCCCGCCTCCACTACGTCACTTTCTAGGCTATTCCACGGCTTGACTACTCTATGACTGAAGAAATACTTCCTAACATCCCTTTGATTCATCTGAGTCTTCAACTTCCAATTGTGACCTCTTGTGTCTGTCCCCTCTCTGGAACATCCCGTCTTTGTCCACCTTGTCTATTCCGCGCAGTATTTTATATGTCGTTATCATGTCTCCCCCGACCCTCCTGTCCTCCAGTATCGTCAGGCCGATTTCCCTCAACCTTTCTTCGTAGGACAATCCCCGTAGCTCTGGCACTAGTCTTGTTGCAAACCTTTGCACTTTCTCTAATTTCTTGACGTGCTTGACTAGGTGTGGATTCCAAACTGGTGCTGCATACTCCAGTATGGGCCTGACGTAAATGGTATACAGAGTCTTAAACGAATCCTTACTGAGGTATCGGAACGCTATCCGTAGGTTTGCCAGGCGCCCGTATGCTGCAGCAGTTATCTGATTGATGTGCGCCTCAGGAGATATGCTCGGTGTTATACTCACCCCCAGATCTTTTTCCTTGAGTGAGATTTGCAGTCTTTGGCCATCTAAACTATATTGTGTCTGCGGTCTTCTTTGCCCTTCCCCAATCTTCAAGACTTTGCATTTGGCAGGGTTAAATTCAAGGAGCCAGTTGCTGGACCAGGCTTGTAGCCTGTCCAGGTCTCTTTGTAGTCCTGCCTGATCCTCATCCGATTTGATTCTTCTCATTAACTTCGCATCATCTGCAAACAAGGACACTTCTGAGTCTATCCCTTCCGTTATGTCGTTCACATATACCAAGAACAGCACAGGTCCTAGGACTGACCCCTGTGGAACCCTGCTTGTCACAGGCGCCCACTCTGACACCTCGTCGCGTACCATGACTCGTTGTTGCCTCCCTGTCAGTTATTCTCTGATCCATTGCAGTGCCTTTCCTGTTATGTGTGCCTGATCCTCTAGCTTTTGCAGTAACCTCTTGTGAGGAACTGTGTCGAAGGCCTTCTTGCAGTCCAAAAATATGCAGTCGATCCACCCCTCTCTCTCTTGTCTTACTTTTGTCACCTTGTCATAAAACTCTAGTAGGTTTGTGACACAGGATTTTCCTTCCCTGAAACCGTGCTGGTTGTCAATTATACACTTGTTTCTTTCCAGGTGCCCCACCACTCTCCTCCTGATGATCTTCTCCATGACCTTGCATACTATACACGTTAGTGATACAGGTCTGTAGTTTAGTGCCTCATGTCTGTCTCCCTTTTTAAAAATTGGGACTACATTTGCCATTTTCCATACCTCAGGGAGTTGCCCAGTTTCAAATGATGTGTTGAAGATCTTTGTTAATGGCTCACACAATATCTCTGCTCCCTCTTTAAGGACCCATGGAGAGATGTCTGGTCCCACCGCCTTTGAGGTGTCAAGTTCGCATAGCAGCTTCTTCACCTCCTCCTTGGTTATATGTACCTCATCCAGCACTTGCTGGTGTGCCCCCCTGTTCTGATTTCCTGGAGTCCTACTGGTTTCCACTGTAAATACCTCTTTAAATCTTGTGTTGAGCTTCTGACATACCTCTTGGTCGTTTCTTGTGAATTCCCCATCACCCTTCCTCAGTCTGATTACCTGGTCCTTGACTGTTGTTTTCCTCCTGATGTGGCTGTACAACAGCTTCAGGTCAGTCTTTACTTTTGATGCTATGTCATTTTCATATTGTCTCTGAGCCTCCCTTCTTATCTGTGCATATTCATTTCTGGCTCTTCGGCTCATTTCTTTATTTTCCTGAGTTCTCTGTCTTCTGTACCTTTTCCATTCTCTAGTACACCTAGTTTTTGCCTCCCTACACCTTTGGGTGAACCAAGGACTCGTTCTGTTCTTCCCATTATTTCTGTTTCCCTTGGGAACAAACCTCTCCTCTGCCTCCTTGCATTTTGTTGCTACATAGTCCATCATTTCTTGTACTGGTTTTCCTGTCAGTTCCCTCTCCCACTGAATGTCTTGAAGGAAGTTCCTCATGCCTGAGTAGTTCCCCCTTTTGTAGTTTGGTTTTTCCCAGCCTATTCCTGCTACTCTCTCCACTTGGAGCTCAACTATGTAGTCGAAGCACAGAACCACATGATCACTAGCTCCCAGGGGCCTTATATACATGATACGCTCAATGTCCGAACTACTCATGGTGAATACAAGGTCCAGCCTTGCTGGTTCATCCTCTCCTCTCTCTCTGGTAGTGTCTCTAACATGTTGATGCATGAGGTTTTCCAGTACCACATCCATCATCTTGGCTCTCCATGTTTCGGGACCCCCATGGGGCTCCAGGTTTTCCCAGTCAATCTTATGATTGAAATCACCCATAACTAGTAACTTTGCTCCCCCCATGTGTGCTCTCCTGGCCACCTCAGCTAGTGTGTCGATAATTGCTCTGTTGCTCTCATCGTATTCTTCTATTGGCCTCCTGCAGTTCTGTGGTGGGTTGTACATTACTGCAATTATCACCTTATGTCCCTCAGACTGGATTGTTCCTACTAAGTAGTCCCTTTCGCCCATGCCATCCATTCCTTCCATTTTCTCAAAATCCCACTGGTTTTTAATGAGCAGTGCAACTCCTCCTCCCCCTCTCCTCCCTCTGTCTTTCCTGAGGATTTGGTATCCGGATGGAAAGATTGAATCTGTTATTATTCTGGTGAGTTTTGTTTCTGTGAGTGCTATTATGTCTGGGGATGTCTCTTTGATTCTTTCGTGCCACTCCTCATACTTGTGTGTTATTCCATCTGCATTTGTATACCACACCTTCAACTTCTTTTCTAAGACTGTGGTCTGGGAGGTATATTGGGGTTGGGGAAGTGGGAGACCTGGTAAGGAACTATGGGTTGTTGCTGTGGGGGTGGAGTTTGTAATGTAGTTGGTGGGGGCATTGGATGTGGCATGGGTGTTTTGGTGTAGAGTGTTTGGTTGCACTGGGGTTGACCTGGTTGGGAGGCTTCTATAGGAAGTTGTGAGGGAGGCTGTATTTGATCTTCTTCCTGGGTCTGGGATCTCCTGTCTGTCTTCTCCATCCCCTCTCTTTCCTCCTTTCGCCTTTGTACCATCTCTCTCAGTTTCTGCCTTTCTTCTTTTGTTCTGTCGCGGTCGAGATACACCTTCCTGTATGCCAGCATGTCCCTTAATCGTGCTTTCTCCTGCAGGATCCTGGTCCGAGTCGCTTCTGCCTTGAAGGTCACTTTCACTGGCCGGGTTCTTTTTTTTACAAACCCCCCTATTCTCCGAAAATTTTCCAGCTGGGTCATGTCGTCTTCTCCTATTGCTTTCATGATGCCTTCAATTGCTTTTTTTCCCCTTGTTTTCTTGCTTCATATGTTTCCCCTTCAACTTCCTGGAGCCCATACACAAAGACTGACCTCACCCTTTCATTCTCCCACTGCATATCCCTGTGTATCCCCTCATTTAATTTGGTTTCCTGCACTGCAGCTTTCCTTTCTTCAGTTTCACTGGCTAATGTACTTGGGCTCAGTGGCCTGTCATTTTCCCTTCTCGGCTTTCCTTGGGCTCTGTTGTTGTCTGTTAGGACCTCCACATAAAGCTTAGCTCTTTCATTTACTACAGTCTCCTCTGATAGAGCTTCCCCATGCAGTTGTGCCCCTTCTTTCCCTACAGTCCCCTTATTTGTGGCTGAGGTAGCAGTCTCTGTTGTCAATCCCAAAATATTCTTTAGTTCTTTAGGCTGTTTCAGATTTTTCAGTTCCTCTTCTAAACTCTGTATCCTAGCCTCTGCTGTTTTGACATGCACCTCCCATTTCCTGCTTTCCATATCTATCCTCTCTTCCATTCTCATGCTAAGTTCTTCTAGTTTCTTTTCCCATTCATGATCTCTTTTTATGAGCTCTGCTGCCCAATCTTCCTTAGCAGCTTCCTCCTCCTGTCCCTTGGTTTTTCTTGTTGCTCTCTGACAACCCATTTTTGTTTTATCCTGATTGCCTCAGAGTGGGAAATCTATTAGTTCTGTATGTTAGGTTAGTAGTGTGTATGTCAGAGTGTGGGGGGGAGGTAGTGGAGTAACTGTGGCTATATGGGAGAGGAGTGGGGAGGGGGAGTGAACGAGGGAGGGGAGGGATCAGGGGAAGAAGTGAGATGTCGGTGGTGAGGGGGGGGGGGAGTGTATGTGTGAGTCTGGATATGTGTGTGTATGTGTGTATGTGTGTATGTGTGTGTGTGTGTGTGTGTGTGTGTGTGTGTGTGTGTGTGTAATTTTGTGTGGAATTATGTGTGGGTTTATTATGTACTGAAAGGTAGGTGGCTTGTGCGTTGTAATGTAGTCTCAGTGGTCCTTTGCTGCCCACAACTTCTTGTGACCTGACCCCAACCTCCTGGGGCTTGACCGGCACATACTAACAGTGTGTGTGTGTGTGTGTGTGTGTGTGTGTGTGTGTGTGTGTGTGTGTGTGTGTGTGTGTGTATGTGTGTGTGTATGTGTGTATGTGTGTGTGTGTATATGTGTGTGTGTGTGTGTTTGTGTGTGTGTGTGCATGTGTGTGTGTGTGTGTGTGTGTTTGTGTATGTGTGTATATATGTGTGTGTATATATGTGTGTGTGTGTGTGTGTGTGTTTGTGTATGTGTGTGTATATATATGTGTGTGTATATATGTGTGTGTGTGTATGTGTGTGTGTGTGTGTGTGTGTGTGTGTGTGTGTGTGTGTGTGTGTGTGTGTGTGTGTGTGTGTGTATGTGTGTGTGTATGTGTATGTGTGTATGGGGGAGGTATGCGGGGAGATACTGTTAATACATACCAGTAATTCTGGGTTATAAAAAGCGATAATTGCTACTAGGGTCTAAAGCTTCAATAAGTGTCTGCCCTTGTGTGTGTCTGTTAGGGAGGGATGGTTAGGGGGAGGGGGGTAGATCCGTTATACCTCTCTGTTCTGTCTTTCCTAGAAATGCTACACTCTTCACTTATTGTCCTTTCTGGATTTAAGTATCAATTATTGCTTTATTATCCTATTCCTTGTTCACGTTTAGAGAGGACTTCCTAGCTTCCTAAGTGTTCTTACTACTAATAACTACTGTAATAGCTTGCAGGAGTGAGTGACCAGTATCTAACAGTGATGCAAGGCCAACAAGCCAAGCCTGCGACATGCAAACCACAATATAGGTGATACTTGCGCTGGCAACGGTCGTGCCAAGTTGCCAGATGCTGATGACGTAGTCGTCGTACGTAGCCTAAATCCCTATTTTGGAGACCCTTCATCCTTGATGATTATAACCACATGTGCTCATACATCCCTCGTTCATCACGCGATTTCACTTTTCACTTATGATAGTATACACTTCACATTATATACACTTCACTTTATATGTATAATGGCACACAACTTGTCGTGACGTCACTGCTTCAGGCCTGCCACTGCCTAGTAGACCAAAACGTTTGGCTAATTTTGGATGATGGATAATTTCAGGCTTTCTCACAACTTTTTCTAACTAATAACTTTAGTTATCACTCGTATTATTGCTCACTGACGATGTCACTACCAATGATTACTGTTAGCAGTCACTGCACACTTAAAAACACTAGGATTCTCGGAGCCTTGTGTGCCCACGTCTGCACCCACGGACCCACGCGGTGTGTGGCTGTTTGCACCCTTGTACCGGGTCCTAGTACTGTTTTGGCTCACATAATTGGTCAAGAGATTGTAGCTGAGCGCCAACGATAAAGCCAGTTATGTGAGTTCACCGAGAAAGCGCATTTCTTCCGACGACAGTGTGAGTGTAGGCGGCATCACCCACAGGACAAGCTTCACCTCATCACTCGTCACCATCACCGTCTACTACTCCAGACTCCAGTGATAATTTTCTGTTTAGAGACATTTTTTCTTGCATTTAAAGACATTTGCGTGTGTGAGACATTTACAGTGAATTTCTTGTGTACTCTAAGCCTTGTGTTTTCAGTGTAGACTCAGTGTTTCTTTGACTCATTATTTTTACAATATTTTTCAGTGTTATCGCTCATCTCTTGTGTTTCATTTTTATAATTTTTATCTGTGTGTTTTTTTTATGCTACTCTATGTCTTTAGTAAGTATTATTGTGTAGTGTACCAGTCAGTCACTCCGTGTGAAGTAATTCATTCATTTTTATTTTTGTATTCTTTCAGCATTGTATTCTCCAGTATTTGTCGTATACCAAATTATCCGTTTATTTCTGTATACCTTTTTTTCGTATGCCAGCAGTGTCTCATTCTCTGATCTTTTCGCAGACTTGTGTACCATTATTTTTGCCAGCAATTTTTGTCGTATCAGTCACAGCAAGATTTTGTTGTAAGAATATACTAAAAAAATGAATAAGTGAGTATGTTGTGTGTGCCCCGCCACTTGTAAGTGTTGTGTGCCCCGCCACTTGTAAGTGTTACACTTCCAGTTTTGTTTCTTGTTTTATTTTTATTCATATTTTTCATATTTCTTTGAACAAATTCACTCTCAGTGTAATTTCAATTTCTTTTTTAACGTAAAGTGTTTTCTTTACTCTGTTTAAATTGTTTTGTCTAATTTATAATTAAGAGTTAAAGTGTTCAATCAGTTTTTCTTCATATTTTTATTTTATTATTTAACCTACATTTTCCCAGTGTAACTTTTATTGCTGCATTGATTATTTCTGCACCTTATTTTGTTGCACTTGTTCTGCAGTGAATTATTTTCTTTTATTGATATTTTTATGCATTATTATTCTCAGTTCATTATTGTTTGAGTCTTGTTTTTCATTTTATTATTTTTCCTCATGTTGTCTTTGCATTATATTTTAATTTTGTTTATGCATTCTTAGAAAATATTTAAACTTCCCAGTTATCTCTCGTTGCATACAATTTCGTAATTTTATTTTATACTTTTTATATTAATTTACAGTTTTATTAGTTGATTTCTTTATTAGCAAGAGTACAGACAGCTCATTTTGCATTTAATTCAGTCTCCAGTAATATTTTTACTTGTAAATTTCAATGTATTTTTTTATCTTGTCCAGCAGTCCTTTACATTGAGTTGTCCTTCCTCTTGCAGTGTATCTTAGACATTTTGTTTTTTACTTCTGCAGAATTAGTTGCATCTCTTTTATTTCAATTTTAACATTTTATATCATTTTTTATTGTTCATTATTTTTGCCTTATTTATTCTTGTGCAACTTCTTTGCCATTATGTCTCACATACCGTCAAGTGATACTTTAGTGAATGTCGACACTCAGACCTCTCAGGCTACTGCTGCTCCTGTCATCAGTCCTCACAGTTCCTTAGCGACTGACAGACCGACCCAGACACTGAGATACTATAGTTTTACTCGTGATTCCCTTGATGCGTTACCTTTATTCAATGGCCATGTACATAGTCTTGAAGCATGGTTTACTGCCATTCCTTCTCGTGTTAATGCTCTAGTTGAAAGTCCTCCTTCAGAGGAAAGTCTTATCAGACTTGCGAAAGAAGCTCTTCATTGATCCCCTGCTGCTGTTCACGTTGTTGATCTCCTTGATATGCGAGACTTCAGGAATCTTACTAAGTGGTCACAATATGAGGAACTGATTCGTTCTTTCCTCGTACCAGTAAAAACAGCTGATCCATATGTTGTTCTTAGGGAACTAGTGAATGCTACACCCATTACTAATGAATCGTTGAGTGCATTTGCTGTTCGATTAGACAAACTTTTATCATCATTTATCAATGCTGTCCAGTCCTCAGCTTTTGTCCCTGACGAGGATAAACCAACCACAGCATCGTTTGCTAAAATAGCAGCTTTTGGAGCAATCAAAGAACTAATGCCGCCTGCTTCCGTGTGTGCTTATGAGGCTAATCCTCCAACTGTGACGATGGAACCCCTTACAGCCCTAAATCATGTACGTTCCTTATGCCCCCAGGGTACTTTCCCATTTATCAAAAGTAATTTCACACCTATGACTCAGTCTGCACCACCTCTTGTTTGTGCCACAGCGACAAATCGTGGTCGTCAACCATCTCAGCGATCACCAAGGGCCAGTGTACAGAGTCATTATAAACCTCGTAGTATTCATAGTACATTCAGTAACCATAGTCAGCGGACTTGTTATAACTGTGGTTTCCGTGGCCATATTGCAATTAATTGTCCTGATAGTTACCCTAAGAGGCGTCGTACTGATGATGAGTACCAGTCAGATCTTCCCTACTGTACTTATCATAGAGTACATGGACATGACACATCTGAGTGCAATGCTCTCTACAACCTTCAGTACTCTAGGTCTTTCCGTGGCCGTTCCAACCACAGAACCCGTAGAGGAAACAGACATCGTGGTTCTCAAAATAACCAGAACCAGGCTCATTCTTCCAATTCGGGGGAATTCGAGTGCCCCAGTCAAACCGTCCCATGGTGACAGTAGGTGATAATGAGTACACCATTCCCGTTCACAATTCCTTTGAAGCCTTAAGCAGTCTCGAGAATGACAATCCTGCTGATGATGTTGCTTCACATGTCTCTGACATAGATGATTTTGGGGATGAAGTGGAACAAATCTTTGCTGATGACAATCCACCTTTTTGTTTGCACATAACTTCCAATGCAAATACAGGCCCTATAGTGCAAGCATCTGTTCATAATGCGCCCGTTCATTTGTTCATGGACTCTGGTGTGCAAGTCAATATTATCAGGTCTAGTTTGTTTAGGGATAAGCAGTTACGACATGTCCTTCTCGTAGAACCGACTCATGTGTCCTCCCTTAGTGGAGTAGCTGGTTCTCACCTGCGTGTCCGCGGTCAGACTTCCCTCACTTTTTCTATCCAAGGTAGAGACTTCACTGCTTCCTTCCTTGTTGTCGACCAGATTACTTTCCCTGGTGACCTTCTACTGGGATTTGCTTCCATGCAAGACTTACGCATTGTGCTCGACCCTTATCGATGGCATGCCCAAATTGATGACTTGATTGTACCATTTTGGGGTTACCAGCTTGGATCTGAGATCTGCCATACTGCTCCAGAGTACGACATTCGAATTAAGTCCTTACAGGCCAGTGCATTTTCCAGTAGCATACCCAAGTGGTCAGGCACTGATGATCCTGTCATTCCTGTCTGTGTTCCTGCAACTTCAGACTTGCAGGATAGTGTCCAGTTACCTCAAGTGTCCGAGGACGCTCTGACTACCTTGAGTGCTGAGCCTATTCCTGCAATGTCTGCTAGTTCAAGTAGTAGTTTCTCCACAGGGGACACCTTGTCGGAAAACGATTACTTGCAACTAGTAATGCCATCTCTTGTTGATGTCACATGCCGTCTGCAGAAAGACATTTCTGTCGCAGCTAGTGCCCTCACTAGAGTGTCTGTTGTTGTTCCTAGTGTTAAAGATGGTGATAATGTCCTAGTTGACAGTGATTCCTGCAAAGTAAAAGGTCTATTTGTTGAACCATCCTTACATGTTGTAAGAGATAGTAAGATCCATTTCTTCCTAGCTAACACTTCTGGTCACAGTGTTCGTCTCAGAGCAAATACCAATCTTGTTGACCTTGTTCACTATCCTTACCCTGTTCAGGTAGAGGATGAGTTGTCACCTGACCAGTGGGTCGGTGCTATTTCTACCGGGGAGACTTCATCCACTTCACTGGATCAATCTGTTCCACCAGTTGAGGAGAAAGACATAGCTCCCACTGACTTCCCAGATGAAGTCAAGTGTTTGTTGACTCTGGTGAACAAATGTCGTAAAGCCATTGCCTTACCAGGTGAGAAGATGGGTATAACGAACTTATTGTCCCATCGTATTCCACTTGAACCTGATACTAGACCTATCTATATACCTGCGTACAGAATGCCTCATTCACAAGTTGCTGTCGCAGAAGAATTGATCAATCAAATGCTTGATGATGGAGTTATTGCACCTAGCAATTCACCTTGGAATGCGCCCTTGATTCTAGTACCTAAGAAGGATGGTACTTGGCGCCCAGTGATTGACTTTAGGAAGTTAAATGCGAAAACTATCCCAGATCGCTTCCCACTTCCTGTACTGGGTGATCTTTTACGTAACATCGGAGATAACAAAGTCTTTTCAACCCTGGACTTGTTACAAGGGTTTTGTCAAGTCCCTCTTCACGAGGACAGCCAAGAGCTAACTGCATTCTCCACTCCTACAGGTCATTATCACTTTCTCCGTATGGCGTTTGGATTATGATCCTCCCCTATCACGTTCTCAAGGCTCATGACTAATATCTTTAGAGGTCTCATAGGTAATGCACTTATGGTGTACTTAGATGACGTAATCGTCATGTCTAAAGACGTGGATACACACTTGAAAAGACTTGATGTAGTACTTGGTAAGCTTGAAGAAGCCAATTTAAAGATCAAACTGTCTAAATGTCAATTTTTCAGATCAGAAATTAAGTTTCTTGGTCACGTAGTCACTCCTAGAGGGGTTACGACTGACCAAAGTAAAGTAACTGCAGTACTAAATTTTCCAACTCCCAAAACTGCTGATGCCGTAAGATCCTTTGTGGGCTTAGCAGGTTTTTATAGATCTTTCATTGCCAATTTTTCTTCCATAGCTGCTCCTCTAACTGAGTTGCTTAAGAAAGATGCTCCTTTTGTTTGGACCTTCCGTCAAGAAAGAGCATTCCAAACTCTAAAAGAAAAACTAACATCTGCTCCAATTTTGAAATTTCCAGATTTTTCTAAGCCCTTCTATCTGACAACTGATGCTAGTTCTATTGGCATAGGTGCCGTACTAGCTCAGAAGACTGATGGCAAGTACAACGTTGCAGTTGCATTTGCTAGCCGAGTCCTTACAAAGGCTGAACGTAATTATACAGTAACTGAGCAAGAAGCTTTAGCAATACAGTGGACCCCCGCATAGCGACTTTAATCCGTGCAAGAGGACTGGTTGTTATGCGAAATGTTCAGTATGCGAATGAATTTTCCCCATAAGAAATAATGGAAATCAAATTAATCCGTGCAAGACACCCAAAAGTATGAAAAAAAAAAATTTACCACATGAAATGTTAATTTTAATACACACAAACTGAAAAAGGCATGCACAATTACATGACACTTACTTTTATTGAAGATCTGGTGATGACTGATGGGATGGGAGGAGGGGAGAGAGAGTGTTAGTGTTTAGAAGGGGAATCCCCTTCCATTAAGACTTGAGGTGTCGAGTCCTTTTCTGGGGTTACTTCCCTTCTTCTTTTAATGCCACTAGGACCAGCTTCAGAGTCACTGGACTTCTTTCGCACAACATATCTGTCCATAGTGGCCTGTACCTCTCGTTCCTTTATGACTTCCCTAAAGTGTTTCACAACATTGTCAGTGTAATAATCACCAGCACGGCTTGCAATAGCTGTGTGAGGGTGATTTTCATCCATGAAGGTTTGCACTTCAAGCCACTTTGCACAGATTTCCTTAATCTTTGTAGTAGGCAACTTCTTCAATTTCTCTCTCCCCTTCTCTGAACCAGTTTCCTCAGGTCTGGCCTCTTGCTGTTGAAGTTGATCTATCAGCTCATCAGTGGTTAGTTCTTCATTGTCCTCCTCCACCAACTCTTCCACATCATCCCCACTAACCTCCAACCCTAAGGACTTTCCCAATGCCACAATGGATTCCTCAACTGGCATAATCCTCTCAGGGTTAGCCTCAAACCCTTCAAAATCCCTTTTGTCTACACATTCTGGCCACAGTTTCTTCCAAGCAGAGTTCAAGGTCTTCTTAGTCACTCCCTCCCAAGCCTTACCTATAAGGTTTACACAATTGAGGATATTAAAGTGATCTCTCCAAAACTCTCTTAGAGTCAGTTAAGTTTCTGAGGTCACTACAAAGCACCTTTCAAACAAAGCTTTTATGTACAGTTTTTTGAAGTTTGCAATAACCTGCTGGTCCATGGGCTGCAGGAGAGGAGTGGTATTAGGAGGCAAAAACTTCACCTTAATGAATTTCATGTCCCCATAAAGTCGCTCTGCCACGTCTGTAGGATGACCAGGGGCATTGTCTAACACCAGGAGGCACTTAAGTTCTAATTTCTTTTCAGTTAGGTAATCTTTCACATTGGGGGCAAATGCATGGTGTAACCAGTCATAGAAAAAGTCCCTAGTGACCCATGCCTTACTGTTTGCCCTCCACAGCACACACAAATTCTCCTTGAGGACATTCTTTTGCCTGAATGGTCTGGGAGTTTCAGAGTGACACACTAATAAAGGCTTCACTTTGCAATCACCAGTAGCATTGGAACACATCAACAAAGTAAGCCTGTCTTTCATAGGCTTATGTCCTGGGAGTGCCTTTTCCTCCTGAGTAATGTAGGTCCTGCTTGGCATTTTCTTCCAAAACAGGCCTGTTTCATCACAATTAAACACTTGTTCAGGTTTCAGTCCTTCACTGTCTATGTACTTCTTGAATTCCTGCACATATTTTTCAGCTGCTTTGTGGTCCGAACTGGCAGCCTCACCATGCCTTATCACACTATGTATGCCACTACGCTTCTTAAATCTCTCAAACCAACCTTTGCTGGCCTTAAATTCACTCACATCATCACTAGTTGCATGCATTTTTTTAATTAAATCCTCATGCAACTTCCTAGCCTTTTCGCTTATGATCGCTTGAGAGACGCTATCTCCTGCTAGCTGTTTTTCATTTATCCACACCAATAAGAGTCTCTCAACATCTTCCATCACTTGCAATCTCTGTTTCGAAAACACAGTTAAACCTTTGGCAAGAACAGCTTCCTTGATTGCCTTTCTGTTGCCCACAATAGTAGCGATGGTTGATTTGGGTTTCTTGTACAACCTGACCAGGTCGGCGACACGCACTCCACTTTCATACTTATCAATGATCTCTTTCTTCATCTCTATTGGAATTCTCACCCTTATTGCTGTAGGGTTGGCACTAGAAGCTTTCTTGGGGCCCATGGTCACTTATTTTCCAGATAAAGCACCGAAAACACTGTAATAATACGAAATATTCCGATTGTATGCTTGGATGTTACCGCGGAGGCTGGCTGGTAAACAATGCCACCGGCAGAACATGTGAGGCTGGCTGAGGGCGCACATTGGACGCGTCTCGGACGAAGAGCTGTGAGCGGGTTTTTGGGCGGTATGCGAGGCAAAATTTTTGCGATAAAAGCGAGCGGTATGCGGATTGTACGGTATGCGATGCGTACGGTATGTGGGGGTCCACTGTAGTATGGTCTTTAAAGCACTTCCGAGACATTATTTATCAGTACTCTGTTCATGTCTTGACAGACCATGCTCCACTGATACCTTTATTCCAGAGCAAACAACCTACTGGAAGGTTAGCCAGATGGACCTTGACTATCCAAGAGTTCAATCCCACCTTTGAACACTTACCTGGCAAGTCAAATGTAGTCACAGATGCCTTATCGCGACATGTTAGTATAGTAACTGCAGACCCTCCATTTAGTGCTGAAGATGTAAAGAATGCTCAACGAACAGATCCCATGTGGTCTGGTGTGATTCGATTCCTGCTCCAGGAAGATCTTATTCTGACTGTGAAGCCACAAGCACCCATCAGTGACTTTGTCATGAACCAAGAATTACTGTATCGAACAGCCGAGTTGGGTACTCCTAGCAGAAGAGTTTACCAGTTAGTAATTCCACAGTCACTAGTGAATGTAGCCTTACAGCTAGTTCACGATGTACCGGGTGTTGTGCACCCTGGTATGGATCGTTCAGTAAAACAAGCCAGATTGAAATACTTTTGGCCTCGTATGGCAACTGATATTTCTGAGTATGTTAAGAAATGTAGTGTCTGCATGCAACATAAAGGTAATGCTAATGGTCCTAATCCAATCCAAGTGTATCCAACTACTAGCGAACCGTGGGAAAGAGTTGCGCTAGATTTGTTAACTAATTTCCAATGTTCCCTCCAAGGCAACAAACATCTATGTGTTATGGTAGACCATTTCACCAGATATTGTGAGTTAGTTCCTGTTGCAGATAAGACTGCTGAGACAGTAGCTAAAGCGTTTAAAGAACGCATTATCTGCAGGCATACCACCCCTAAGTCCCTAGTAACAGATAATGGAGGTGAATTCTGTAATGAGATTCTTGAAAATTTGTGCACCTTGTACAAGATCTCTAAATCCACCATTGTTCCTCATCATTCTGCCAGCAATGGGTTAGCGGAACATACCAATAAGAAGGTACTTGATGTCTTGAGAGCCACTATCAATCCCAACAGTGAAACTTGGGATGAAGTTATACCTGATGTGCAGTGTGCTATAAATTCTGCTTACAATGTTTCCATAGGTGACACTCCACATTATGCATTGTACGGTGTAGATAAACGTTTGCCTTATGAGTTGTTATATTCTAATCCGAAACCAAATTACAACCCTGATGATTTCATAGCAACTCGTACCAGCTTAGCTCAAAGTGTTTTTAGAAGAATCCGTGAAACACTTCATAAATCAACAGCAGAATTTACAAGAGTCGCAAACACTCGAGCAAAGCCATCCAAAATCAAAGTAGGTTCGAGAGTTATGCTGACTAACTTTAACAAAACGTCTGCAATGCCTAAGCTTGATCAAAAGTTTGTTGGTCCTTATCGAGTAGTTGAACATATCACTGGTAATAAGTATAAGGTTAGAGAAATTAGTACTGGTCAGTATAAAGAATCGCATTTAGATCATATGAAGTTAGTATGTGATGATAATGATGTTCCAACCCAGACTAATGTGACAGACTCTGACAATCCTCCTGATCCTGTACTCTCTTCCTCTGATACTCAGTCAGACGATGTTATTCCCTACGTACACGACAGGTATTGAGAAATCCTCAAGTATCATTTGTAACTACCAATTCAGATTTGCCTCAAATACAGCATGAGTTAGCCAGTGCAACAGAGTTTGATCCTCCCAGAGATGACACCCATTATGCATATATCAATCTCACCCTAGCAGAGTTGGGGTTAAATGTAAATAACCTGTATAGATGAATAATTACAGTATCAGCTTATCAGTATTCAAGAATTTTTTTTGTGTTCACGTTCTCTCCGAATTCTGAGAGTTAACAGTCTAGATTTGAGTGCACCGAATCTGCCTTTCTGTTAAACACTTCTTTCTTTGTATATATTCCTTCCTCAGAATCCGTAGATCACATGAATACAGATTGATCGATCAATTTTTTTTTATAACTTCTATTGTGTAATCTCAACGTTGAGTTTCATTCGATGAGTTGTGCTATATTATACCTTGTAGTTTCAGTTACGTAAGCTTCCATTCCAATGTTCTACTTATGTATATTATAATGTTCAATTGTTGTGTACTTTGACATTGTATAGAATCAGCCCAAGCCGTATACCTGCCATCTCTAGTTTGTATTAGTTGTATGTCGGGACGACATACGTTAGCATCGCCGAGCTCTCAGTAGTAGTACCAGTTCCTAGTAACCAGTTATCAGTAACCAGTGTACCAGTAGATGACTCACTACCAACCGTCTCTGCGTGAATCACTGACTGTATTCATATTGCTGCTGACCATAGCAGGATTTCAAACACCCCCTCACACATAGGCACTGGTGGGTCAGTCAGGCTAGGGAGCAGAGAGAGGCAGGACGGCTGTTGGCGCTTTCCCACACTTTCTGTTATATTATACGTACTACCAGCCTACGTGAGTATTCTTACCCTATCCACGTATCGAAAAACCCACATGACATTCATACAGTCCATTAAAGACAGAGGGAACTACAGGAAGGTAATGAAATTGAATACATTACAGAATACGTCTTTTCATATGAAAAATTCAGTCCGTTAAATACAAAAATGACGGAACTTATTGCAGACGACAACAGAGAAATGAGTGAAATGCTGAAGTCTCAATAATCTGATCACTGTGTTTAGTGATTAGATTAAACGATGACAATCCCAATGAATTTTTCATAAACGAACGACTCAAAATTTGGCAAATACCTCAAAAATTTTCAATATAACATTAACCTTAATCGACTTCAAAACAGAGAATAGCAGTGTGCCCATGGAACTCTGCCTCAGACTCGGACTCGTGGGACTCTATATTCACGAAGAACACCAATAATTTTTTTCTGCCGGCAGAAAGTTGAAGCGCCTTGGTCACTGAAATCTATGAAATGATTCAATGTGTTTAATGTTAATGACAATATATTAAAAATTTTGAGACAGTGCTCTCATATTGCCCTATGGATCATTAAATATATGGTGAGACTGTGAAATATAAAGCGAGTGCAGCATCTGAAAGATTTAATTACATCCAATGAGATCTGAAAAACAATGTGTTGCACTACCACTCACAGAATGAGCTGCAGGTGCAAAATAAACTAACTGACCAGGCGTTTGGATTATTCTACCATTCCTCACTCTAGTAAGTCGTTATGGTAGTGTGTAAATTGGGGACTTGACCTAAAATATTGAGCGAGCGCACACTCACACACGCACATTAGCAACATACCTGTGATTATACTTTTGATATACCCTTGATAAGTTCCGAGAGTTTTTCTACCTCCGGATCCCGGCCACGAGCTAGACTCTTCTGGTGTTTGCCTATACAACCAAGCTGTTGCTGGTACAGATAAGACAAAGTGGCCAGTCAGGCAGATCTTCCCTAATTATAGACACCCTCTTAACACTTTTTTGTTGTGCACTTATTAATACATTTTATCATTTAAAATGGGTTACCTGGGGATGGTTTCTGAGATAAATGTTCCAGATTCCAGACCAGGACTCTTGACTCCATAAGATGCATCGCAACCCGGCTGATCAGGAAGTGGCTTGAGAAACCTACTAAGTTTCCTCTTGAAGACATCTAAGGGACTCTTGATAATTCCTCTTACGCCTGCTGGAGGGTGGTGAAACTTTTGGTCCATCTACACTTATTGAGCTCTAACTTAAGACACTCATCTCAGGTTATTTTAAAATTATTTAGCATTATTTAACAACAGTGATATAATATATTTTTCATTATGATCAGACTGATTTTCGGGAAAGCTGCCAGGGTGTGGTCAGGATGCTGGCCAGGTGTGGCCGGGTGTGTGGCCGGTGACCGCGGGGAAAGATGAGCAGGCACATGTGGCTGTGCTCTCGCCACACATCGACCCATTATATCAGACTCTGCTTTCTCTCTCTGCCCACTGAGACCACTGACTCTGAGAGTTAAGTCAGTGGCAGGCCAGTGGTTGCTGCTTGTTGCGCCACTTACCACTATAGCGACAACTACACTAATAAACAAAACATCATAATTATGATAGAATGGTGTCAATGATTTTTCTACTCTACCATCCACTGTTCTATCTCAATACCTATAGTACACCAAATTCTCGCACGAAGGGGGATACACGTTCACAGGACAAGATAGGATACTCCCAGGTATAAGACCCATGAGGGTGAAAGGGAGATTTGGAGAGTGGAAGAGAAGTGAGGGAGAGGAATAGTTGGGAGACTGAGGGGAACCGGGGCTAGACAGCCGCATGGCGTTGGTTGGCCAGAGTAAAAAGAAAAAAGCTGCTTGTTGTGCTGACTGTGAGCTTGCTACTGCAAAGCGTGAGCCGGATTTAAGTGGCAAAGGACAGGCATAGGCAGCGCCTGTGCGTCAAATGCAAGGTTACTGTTTGATGTTTCTCGAATGCTGCTTGTAGATAGATGGAGAGGAATACTGAATTGCTATCTATAAAAACGGGCATCTTTTAAGGTCCACGACACGTTCACAATTCAACGTTCTCTATTTTATAGTAGGAAACCTCGTTGGCAAACGTATAGTGGCCGTTTTCGTAATTTGCTTATTTGTGATTAAATATATGCTTTGTAGAAATATATAACTTAACCTAATAAAAAAAAATAGCAGTTGAGGATACTATAAGAAGCGTTAAAAAACAGATGTTAAAATAATTAACGTAGTACAAGGGAATATGTTATGTAGTTACCCGTGATCAGCTGAGCTACCCGCGGTCACCTAGCCTAAACAACCCTCACAGACTGGCTACTCAGGCGCCTCCTACAACTAGATATTTTCCCTATAAACTCTTCTATCATCTTATCAATGCTGTACTTTAAACACTTCTATATTCATTTATAACAATACTTGATTTTTGCATAGGTGCTTTTATTTATAATTTACTGAATGATTTTTTTTTGTCCTTTTAGTTTCTCTTTTTTTTTTTCATTTTCAAGACAAGGGATGCTAAGCCAATGATAATGCTCTGTACGTAACTGGGTCTCTCCAGAATAATGTACTGTCCTATGCTAAGGCCCCTCTTCAAGGCAGGTGAGACTGCTGAGCTGGAAAACGTCATCAGAATTTTCACTGTTAGTATACACTCAATCAAGCCCCAGAACTATTAGGAACGCTTAAAGTCCCTTTAACCGTATTCCTTGGAACCTAGGCGAGAAAGGTACATTATAATTTACACATGGAAAATCCTGGAGGGACTGTTCCCAAACCTGAACACTGAAATCACTCTGTATCACAATAAGAGATTTGACAAACGGCGCAAAATACCTCCACTAAAAAGCAGGAGAGAGACGAGTACACTAAGAGAGAACTTGATGAGTGTCAGAGGTCCCCTGGACAGGTTTCTCAAATCAGTTCCGACCAGTCGGGTTGTGGTTTGTATGGTGGATTGCATACGGCCAGCAGTAATAGCCAGGCTGATTAGGTTTTGATTCTCCAGGAAGCCTGGTTCGGGACAGGACCAGGGATGAGAGCAGTAACCCTTGGAAACGTCGTTCAGGTATCCTTCAGGTATGAAAGAACGCTTAGCTCAGGTATGAAGGAACGTCTTGCCCGTAAGATGCACACAACGCCTGGGAAACAGGGGAGAGTAGCTTCAATTCCTAGAATCAAGAGGCCCTCACAAGCATCATGGGAGAGCAGTAACAAGAAGAGGTGGGAGGGTGTACACACTAAGAGAGGGTGGAGTGCAACTAGCCATCAAGACCAGCATCCCGGCAGCTTGTTTAAGTACGTTTGTTGCGTGTGGTGTTCCACTGCATCAGACTCGCACATGATTCCCACTTCCACTTCCACCTTTCTTCTTTTTCTCTTCTTCCTCCTTTCATCTGACCTCTTGTTCTATTTTTTCCCTCTCCTCCTTCCTTTAACTTCACCTCCTATATTTTAGACTGTCCTACAAGTTTGCTTTATATACAGTAAAGATTATGTTAAAAATGTTTTAAATGTTCTAGCGCAATGGAGGAAGAAGAGCAAGTTCAGTTGAACACAGTTCAACTTGAGACAAGTCAAGAGACAATCTGGACTAAAGACTATCTAGATTAATGTAAGCTCTCGGTATATATACACGGATATACACCTCTCAGTGTATATACACGGATACACACCTCTCGATGTATATATCCTTGTTCTCTCTTATGTCATATTCATACATGTGATCAGTGTTTGATATCCCAACTAAATGTCTGTCACTCCTGTGTGTACTCATCAAACTGTGAAAGCAAGTGTTGAACTCAAGCTCCTGGTTCATTTATAATTTTCAGATGGTGCAGTTGGCTCCTATCACAGCCCTTTTGAATCCATCTAGCTCATTCCAATCATTAACATACTATGAAACTGAACACTCAAATGAGCCTAAAGGATGTTAGAAAGTATTTTTAGGCTCGTCTGAGTGTTCAGTTTCTATCTTCGTACCAAAGTGTCCCTCCCATGTCAGACACTATGTTCTTGGCCATCATGCCTATGGCCCATGGTACCATATGTGTCATGATTTTGTCTCTCTTGCTTTATTGCTTTTCCAATACCAAGAAGTTCAGCTTTTTTAGACTGCTCGTAACTTATGATTTGAACTTGGAACTTTCCAGAGCTTCCTTATGTTGCACAGTCCAGGAGTCTTTTAATATAAATAACGTCTTTAATGATTCCTTATTTACGTTCCTCAAGGCAATGTGTGATTACTTGTTTGTGTTTATCTATTAGCACTTACACGAACTGAATTATGTTTAATAAGTCCTATCTTAATCTTCCGTTGTGGTGGTTTTAAAGTTTCTATTGGCTGTAGCATATTCTACTTCACTGATTCTACTCTAGTACTCTACCACTCTGATGATTAAAGACACATGTGTAACTGTTGGGATCTTTATTGTCGAAACGTTTCGACTAAACAGTAGGCTTCTTCAGTCAAATACACAGGCAGAAGGTGTTGAAGATTTCTACAATTGTCCCAGCAGTGCTTCTGATATCTTTTGGTAAGATGTTGAATAGTATGGAGCCACTGATGTTGAAACAGTGTTCCCTGCTTTTCACTGAGTTTATTTTGCACTCTCCCGTATCTCTCACTCCAGTATGTTGTTATGGCAGTGTGCAAATTTGGGACAAGACCCTCAAGTAGTTTCCAGGTACATATTATCATGTATCTTTCTCTCCTTCGCGCCACTAAGTACATATATTTTGGACTTGAAAGAATTCCCAGATTTTAAGTTTTATTGGCTCTATAAGAGCCGTAAATGATGCTACTGGAGTTTTCTTGTAAACAATTCTTCTTTATGTTTAACCTATTTTTATCTTACATTTTCAAATTCCAGTACATCCTATATACTCTATACAGTTGAAATATTGTATGTAATTTATAATCATGCTCAGCTATCTTTCTTCATTTTTGTCTTTTTCAGCATTATAATTGTTTGGTGTCTTAACATAGCTATAATTAATAACAGTTTTGTCTTGCCTGACAGAGTCCTACAACAACTTGAGATTATTTAATTTTTTTTATTATCTTGGTGTTTATGTTTGTCATTGTGTTCGTTTCTTTTAAAACATGCATTTACTGTTTTAATTCTGTGCTTCGCTTATTTACAGTCATACAACTTTCCTCTCATCTTCGTTTTGCATGAGTCAACCTCTTCTCTGAATTTCCATTGTTCGGTTGACAGTATCGTGTTACACTTAGTATCACGTCCCTTAGTTTATATCGTAGTCTTCAGCTCTTAACATTAATATTATAGCATTTACTTGAGCTCAATATTTTGCTTTGTTTTCACTTTATCTTACTCATTTAATTCCGTCTTAAATATTTTTACTTTCAGCAACTTTTGATGCACAAATTTTTCAAAACCTTCTTTACTGTTTTGTTTACTTTTATTAACTTCGTTTGCCCTGTCTGCAAATTTTAACCATCGTTCAGCGGTTAATTTATACTGAATTTTATATTACACCTGTCTTGTAAGAACTAGCGTGTATCTTGTTTATTTCTGAGGAGCTCAAAGTAGTATAAAACTCAAGTTTTACACCAATGAATATTTTTTTACATTATGGGGACGGGATGCTGCCTAGTTTAATTTAAGTTATCCCACTGAATATCTTTCATAATGAGCACAGGAAAATATCTCTTTTAGACCTATAGACACCACAAATTAACTTCAAACCTTTCACCTTTGGCAAACAGGTAATTTTTGGAAGACAATGTGTGCGTGTGTATGTGTGTATGTGTATGTGTGAGAGAGAGAGAGAGAGAGAGAGAGAGAGAGAGAGAGAGAGAGAGAGTATTATCATCCACACTGAGTCACCAGTATCTTACGCATCAGACTGAGTCATTACACAAGAGTGCAAGTTATAACTACCGCAGACAAAGAAAAGTAGGACGAGGTGACAAGTAAAACACGGGATGAATCCATCATATTTCTTATACCCTACGTGTTTTACCATGTGTTTATAAAAATGAGAGAGAGAGAGAGAGAGAGAGAGAGAGAGAGAGAGAGAGACCAGACACGGATAGATGAGAACACCATACTTGTACACAAGCACTAAGTACAAATACCTCAAATGTTACAATTACATTTGCCGTACCGTACACAATGTTTTGTCTACGATCGTTCTTATACTATTGTATGAATAAATGATTGAAGATATGATTCTACAACACACCTGTCATTCCTACCTCCATTTGCATTATTTCATTTCAAGAATTATTTTCATTATTCCTACTCTAACTTTATCACGCTTCTTGTTTACTGACTGAAATAAACTATAACCATTACAGAATATTTCCACATTTTCTCCTCGATAATTTTTGTAGGTGATATCTTACTCAGATAAACAGGAGGTTACCTTTAATATAAAACTTCTTGCAAACGGTTTTTTATTAAATGGAAAGGTTCTTATTCCTTATTCCTGTACATGTTCTACCTCCTACTAAACATAATAGTTGTGACTGTGTGAGTTTCCTAAATCCATCGACAACTGTCCACTATACCTCAATGTTCTATCACATAACTGCAAGGTATAATGATGACTTCATGATTTATACAAGAGTCTACATAAATTTTGCACAATAAGCAAGCAACCAGGACTTACGTCTGCCTCCAAGATTATGATAATAACAGCTACACAACCTACACAATCATCTACAAGGTAAACTCTTAATGATGTCTGGGATAAATACTCTCAGAACTATTAAGGATTACAACCCAAGCTATGGTGCTAATGTAATAATAGTGAGCATGATGTACATAGCTTATACTAGAGCCTTATTAAAGTAAATAATACATATAATTACATTAGCCAAAGAAAAATCTCTTTGCTCTTTGGAATTGTTGCAAAACGACGCCTTCAGAATTATTATTTTTCAAAAAAAAAAAAATAACACAAGCTTTACTATGAAGAAGTTTGGCTTTTTCAGTCTGTAGCAAAATAATTGACATTATTACTAAATTTGTTATTCATATGCTGAGAAATGAACCAAACTCCATCACCACAAATATCTAAAAGCAATCATAAATATTAATTGTTAATCCTATAAATTGTATATGTATCACTGTATACAACAAGAGTACTTCACCCTTACATAGAAAATGCATTTATTGGACGTTAAGTTACTTACAGCGTCCGCAAGAAGCTCATGCTTAAATTAACTTCAAAGGCAGATACTTCCAAAGAAATCTCCCGCCTAAGTGTTGGAAAGAAAATACTACAAATTATTTACAGAGATGGATGTAACAAGTTAATGACATGGCTGCATCTGTTGCTAATTACTAAAATTGGAATTACAGGAACCTTGTTCAGTTAGGCATAAAAATTAACAAATGAGCTTCTGCATAACAAACTGAGCTATTTGTCTTCCTGATGGCGCGATAACTGCCTCACGAAAATGAGCTTTACTGGTTGATAATCACCGAGTCCATTTCATCAGTGGATACACTGAATGACTTTCAACAACATTTACTGGAGACCCAAGATATAGATATCCAAAAATGAGAAAAAATACAATTAATATACAATTCATTGTGATTCCTTCTCACGCTGACTTACTCCTACATAATAAAGCCGATAAATTTGTTAAATATCTATAACCTGCATTGTGTTAAGCATTAGAAATATTAGGAGAAAGATATTTAATTTGAATGTCAAAGGGATGCTTAAGGAAGCCTTTGCAGATTTACAATCTACTATGATACCATGAATATTGTTAACCTTACAAAGTAAACACTGGTGGATGTTGTTAGCAGACGAGCATCGCTCCGTCACAAGTACTTCTGGCAGTTTAACATATACATAGATGATAATCAAACTGGTCACTTTCTTGAACATTTTGTGCTTGTTTGTTCACTTACCGAGCAACATAGACAATATATATGTCTATATGAACCTAATTCCTAGGACTTTTGAGTATCAACCGTGTATATCCCCCCGCGCTACCGTCCACATCCGGTAGCACGACGTGCACACGGTGAACACTGTTTTAACGGGAAAATTAAATAAAAATATAATACAATCACAGGTATGTCACATATTTTACTAATTATTCACATTCTTGCGATACATTTCGTCATTCATTGTCATCCTTATTATTCAAATTTTATTCCACAATTTTTTTTTTTTTTATTATTATCACACTGGCCGATTCCCACCAAGGCAGGGTGGCCCGAAAAAGAAAAACTTTCACCATCATTCACTCCATCACTGTCTTGCCAGAAGGGTGCTTTACACTACAGTTTTTAAACTGCAACATTAACACCCCTCCTTCAGAGTGCAGGCACTGTACTTCCCATCTCCAGGACTCAAGTCCGGCCTGCCGGTTTCCCTGAATCCCTTCATAAATGTTACTTTACTCACACTCCAACAGCACGTCAAGTATTAAAAACCATTTGTCTCCATTCACTCCTATCAAACACGCTCACGCATGCCTGCTGGAAGTCCAAGCCCCTCGCACACAAAACCTCCTTTACCCCCTCCCTCCAACCCTTCCTAGGCCGACCCCTACCCCGCCTTCCTTCCACTACAGACTGATACACTCTTGAAGTTATTCTGTTTCGCTCCATTCTCTCTACATGTCCGAACCACCTCAACAACCCTTCCTCAGCCCTCTGGACAACAGTTTTGGTAATCCCGCACCTCCTCCTAACTTCCAAACTACGAATTCTCTGCATTATATTCACACCACACATTGCCCTCAGACATGACATCTCCACTGCCTCCAGCCACCATTCCACAATTATATTTCCTAAATTTTGCGTTTTATCCTCTACTTCACTATACACTAAATTATTCATTGTTATACAGTTTCAACTACAGCTCTGTGAACACTTTATCAATGTTTACCTTAAGTATACTCTATGTGCACTCTCAGTTATCTTTTAATGCCATATTTACCACTGATACACTCATTCCTGTGTCACACTCTCCTCTAGATGTATTCAATGATATATCTGCGCTGTGATGAAGCAGCGTAGATGTTTTCACTGACAGAACCTCGATTACTGCAGTCTTTATATAAACTATAAATAAACTAATAAATAAAACGATCCTCGCCCTCTCCAGCTCTACATTATACCCAGCGACAATGTTTATATCACTGCGAATCCGCAATGGTATAAATGGTACGGTTAGTAAACTAGCAACTTCACCAGCTCCGCCATAAAGCTTACAAACCAAAAACCTTATCAAGCAAGCTATGATAGATTATATAAGTACCATACAAATATTCAAAGCTGTGTGTTCTCAACTACTTCTCAAGTGCTGTCAAGGTATTACGTTATATCCTATTCTTTCCTAGGCGACATACAAAGGCACATGTTAAGACTCACTTGCTGTTGCTAGTTTATTCGTCAGGAGAAGCCACCTGAAAAGGCTGTTTATCCTATGATGATTCGCTCATTGGTGAACAAGAGTTTGACAGTTTTCTGCTTGTGTCACCGGGAGATGATCTCTGTGAAAATGGCAGTTAGGTGGTAGATCAAGTTCTCTGTAATGGTTCCAAAATGCACAGCTTGTGGTTTCTTTAAGAATATCTTAATGAAGATGGGACAGCATTATTAGTAGATCGGTGGTACGTCATTTTTACCTCCATAATTTAAAAGAATGCATATAATTAGTAGTAATGCATAGGTTGCATCTGAAGACTGAGCTTTATACAACAGGCGCCTCTCGGTCTGGTCACTACTTGTCCTTTACCTGTGACCTGTTTCTGGAGCTTTCCTGCTCTCGTGGCCAGGCCCTGGGCCAGGACTCCTTGTTGATTGCCTGGTCGACCAGGTTGTTGTTATTGGCGACCTGCCAGCCCAAACATCCTTCATAGTCTGGTTGATCTGGCACACCGAGGAGGTAATTATCCGATTTCATCTTCCAAACCTCAACATTGATTCCAGAAACATTTCAGATGTATGCTGGTAGCAGAATGAAAAGTCTTGGTCCACCGATGTTGATATAGTACTCTCGTATTGTGCCCACTGTTTCCCTATTTGACACTGGGTGTAATTTACACTCCAGTACGTTGTTGTCGTAGTGTAAAATAACCGGTATCTCTCTCGCCTTCTTTCCAGAGAGTACATTTCCAGTTCTTTGAGGCATTCTTAGTAATTTAAATGTTTTAATGGTTCTTTATGAGCAATAAATGTTCTATATATCTTTCTTCAGCTTTGCTGTCACCCACTCTGAACGAAACTGTCAACATTGAGCAGTATTCTGAGCGGGAAAACACAAGTTATTTGAATATTATTCTCATTGGCATTATTTCTGTTTTGAAAGATCTCATTATCCACCCTGTCATTATTCTGGCCTTCGCAGTGTTTGCTTTTTCTTGTTCCTCAGAAGACAGGTCAGCTGACATTACATAGACTGTTGATTCTATGGGGTGACCCTCATGTATTTGTTTATATTGTTTCCTTTCTGAATTCCCCATTTTTCGCATCTGAACAACTGAAATTTGTCCCCAGTGTCCTCATATGGAAAGAATGAAGAGACTAAAAGGGAGACTATATACAAAACCAAGAGGATCACCACACAGAATGAAAAGAACACGTGAAAGACCTGTGAGCAATTAAGTCAACTGAATTTTCTTTCAAAGATCATAAGGCGAATGCCATGACAACCCGGAAAATAACAGGGTGCATAATGAGAACTTTCAAAACAAGAGAAATAGTGCTAATGGTAACGCTATTCAAATCGTTTGTGTTCAGGGAATCACAGATATCAAAGCTGCAACAGATAGAGATCATTAATGGCCCGTATAGAGCCCAAAAATGCATTTAAATTACTAGGAAGCCCTTTAAGTCCTAAATGGAGTGGAAGAAAGAAAGATAAATGACTATATTTACGTGGAAAGTACTTGAGGGCCAGGTGTGAGAGATATGGGAGAAAATGTACAATAAACCCTACGAAAAGGAGAACCGCCATGGGCACAATAATAGAATATGTCAACAACCGTGGTGATAAACTGTTCAACATCTTACCAAAAGATATCTGAAACACTGCCAAAAAAGTGTAGAAATAGTCAAGAGAAAACTGGACAAGTATCTCTACCAAATGCCAGATCAACCAGGTTTGTGATGGATATGTGAGTCAGCAGGCCGCCAGCAGTAAGAGCCTAGTTGACCAGGCAATCACCTATCAAGCCTCAGACAAGCCTGGCCCAGGGCCAGGAGTAAGAAAACTCTTGAAACTCATCAAAGGTAAAGGTAACATAATGTTATTTTCTACTTCCCACTTAAAAACCTTGTTTATATCCTCTATTCCTCTTGTAGCTTTTCGATGTGCTCTGCAAAGGTGACTTTCGTGCCAGGTTTTATATTTGTATCATCAGTAAATGATGATATAAAGGTGTGGTTTGTGTTTTCATCTTCGTCTGTTATGAGAATGAGAAACAGGAGTGGCGCCAGGATTGTGCCTTTGGGTGCTTAATTAAGCGTTTTACATTACTAAACTAGATTTTACATTATTTATTACTATTCTTTGTGTTCTAATCGTTAGGAAATTGTTGATCCACATGCTTACTTTTCCTGTTATAACTAGCGTTCTTATTTCATGAGCTATCACTCCATGATCACATTTGTCAAATGTAACACTGAAATTCATGTACAATACGTCTGCATAGTAGGATTCTTTGAAAGCCTCCGTAATTCTATTATAGAGTAGTTGTGACAAGCAAGATCTCCTTGCTCTTAACACATGCTGAGTTGTAAATGTCTATGCCTTTTTATAAAACTTGTAACTTGGTGTTTCATCACCATTTCAAGGATTTTTATTAAGTATGATCTTAGTGTTACTAGCCTCAAGTTTTCTGCCAGAGCTCTACTGTCACCTTTGTACAGACGAACTATGTCTGCGCTTTTTTTGTTTTTTTAGGACCCCTGAGATTCTGCCTCGATCTAGGCTCTTCCTCCAAAGTATGTTCAGTGCTCGTGATAGTAGAGGTCTGTATTTTTTAATAAGAAGTTCCATGTGTCTGGTCCCGATGCTGCATGTGTGAGATGTTCTCTATTTTCCTCTCGAATTTTAGAAGACTTGTGCTTATGTCAGATATATGGTTTGCCGAGTGGACAAAGGTAATGAAAACCCTTATGAATCTTTCATTGTTCTGCTGTTTAGTAGACCATTGAACACTGACTCATACCGGTCTTTCAAGATTTTTTCTCATTTCGTGTGTGACTCTCGAGTTAGAAGTGGGCGACTTCTGGAGGTAGTTCTTAATTACAATTTCTCGTATGCCCAGAAATATTTTAATAAATTGTATGACTACATATAGTATACTGATCATTTTGTTGTATTATACATTGTAATGCTACAAATTTGTACAACTATAATACTTCATAATTGAAATGTTCAAATTTCATTGATTAAAATACTCAGTTGTACTTCATGTTGCAATTTGTTTTCTGTAATTTTTACCACTGAATCTATCATTACTTAGTTAATCTTAAGTTAATTTTAAGTCTGCCTATAATGCTCTACATACAAGGGGCTTTTGGCATGTACACCCAACTACTATAATTCCTTGTACAACTATGTATCATGTCCAAATTTCTTGACTGGCTTTTAGCTCCTTACGCTCTTCTCCCGTCAGGTAGGAAAGTTTTAGTTTCTGTTCTATATCATTAATCTCTCGTTACAGTGTCAGAGATCACCGAAGACATTCACACAGAGTGCCACACCCCCCAACCAGGACACACACAAAAGGCCATAAACACACCACCAGATATCCCTCAACCATAGTGCCAAACACCACTACTGATACTCCTCTAAAGAGCAACACACACCACCAAGCACACCTAGAGTGCCACACCTAGAGGGCCACAGACACACACACACACACACCACTATGGATACCTAGAGAAGGTGTCACTAGTCTAGGAATCATTCACCCACAATCGGTATATTATACTTGAAAATGTTGAAAACTGACCTCAGGAATCATGAGTTGGACCGTTTTCCTGTACCCAGCACCCTGGGGTAGGAGGAGAACACATGTAGAAGCAAGAGCTGAAGCAGGTGCAGGAACAAGAGCAGGAACAGGTGTAGGAACAGGAGAAAGAGCAGGTGCAGGAGCAAAAGCAGGGGCTGGAGAAGGAGCAGGTGCAGCTACAGGCGCATGAGCATGATTATTCACTGCCCTGAGGATACCCGAAGGACGATTCCGGGGGTCATTGTGTCCGCGGCCTGATTCTAAACCAGGTCTTCTGGAGGATCAAGGCCTGATCAAACGGGCTATTACTGGCGGCCGCAAGCAGTCTAACGTACGAACCACAGCATGGCTAGTCAGACACTGATTTGAGGATTTTGTCTAGCTCCTTTTAATGACCTTTGTACCTTTTGACGAGTTTCAAGATTCTTACTACTCTCGGATCCCGGCCATGGGCCAGGCGCGCCTGGTGCTCGCCTGGTCAACCAGGCTGTTGTTGTTGGAGGTCCGCTGCCCCACATATCCATCATAGCCTGGTTGATCTGGCACCTGGTGAAGATACTCGTTCAGTTTTCTCTTAAAGACTTCTACACTTGTTCTTCTGGTAAAATGTTAAAGTCTGGGGCCAGGAATGTAGATACAGTGTTCTCTTATTGTGCCCACTGCACCCTTGCTCCTCACTTGGCGGCGCCTTCGACGAACGCCACTCTGGTACCACTAACATACCAGACCATGGGTGGGGTTAGAACCCGCAATCAGAGAGTCATAAAACTCCAGACCGACGCGTTAGCCACTGGGCCCACAGTAAGATTCATCCAACTAGGTATATTTATACACCACAGGAAGGTTTGTTTGCAATCGTGTCATTACGATTTCGTGAATCACTAACAAAGTATGTTACGGTGCTATGATTTATGTCCTTGCCGTTGTCGAATATAAGAACGAGAAACAGAAGTAGGAGTGAGTACTGTGCCTTGATAAAAAGAGGTTTTCACTGTAGCAGCCTCCGACTTCAGTCTGATTACTACTACTACTACTCTCTGGGTTCTGTTTGTTAAGAAGTTAAATATCCATCTGCCCTTTTTTCTATTTATTCCTTTTGCAAGCATTTTATGCGCAGTCACACCATGGTCGCAGATGTCGAACGCTTTTGCAAAATCAATGTGTACTATATGAGTATATAGCTTGTCTTCCAGAGCTTGTCTTCCAGGAGCGACCTGCCCTAAACCCATGTTGCCCTGGATTGTGCAAATATTGTGATTCCATGTGACTGGCAATCTTACATCTTAGGATCCGTTCAAAGATTTTGATAATGTGTGAAGTTATTACCATTATTTGTAAACATAAAAGTTTTTAGTAGTGTTGTGTGACTTTTGTATTCTCAATTCAGAGTTGTTGGTGGTGTTCATGACTTGTGAATTTGTAAACACAAAGTTGTTAGTGATTTTGTATGACTCGTGTATTTGTACACTTGCACACCTTTACCACCGTGAAAACTGCCAGGTTAACATAACACGTACACACTTACCACCGTGAAAACTGCCAGGTTAACATAACACGTACACACTTACCACCGTAAAAACTGCCAGGTTAACATAACACGTACACACTTACCACCGTAAAAACTGCCAGGTTAACATAACACGTACACACTTACCACCGTAAAAACTGCCAGGCTAGCAAATAAGGCAGTTATTACAAGTCTGACAATATTTGAGGAACAATTCTAAACGATGGATCGGCTATTAATGTTCAGCTTTAACGAGGCGGACGATGATATGCGAACACCAGTGATTTTTACAATTGTTAAGTATACAGCTAACTCTCATAACCATAATGGATCCCCCTCCCCAAGCCTACGTAGCTATTTTAAGATATATATCTATGCACATTTCTGGCTCACAAAATCAAAGAAATGATCCTTGAGTTTGGATATAATTTCTGGAGTTCTGCAACAGATACCGAGGAGAAAAAATCGGTTTCCCATTATAATATTCCTTTCATAATCTGTATATTGGAAAACCCAGACGGAGGAAGTTATGACTGTGATCGAGGCGTTAAGAGGCGCGATAGTTTACCTGGTTCTTAATGTTATATTTATTTTTCCCCTATAATCCACCTTGCTCAAACCTGTGCAACACAATTGTCCTTAAAGATTTGTTAAGTTATGTGATGAATGGTTTTGAAAACGACAAGTTAAAGAATTGAGACACTTATGCAACATATGGGTATCTTTAATTAAGAAACGTTTCGCCAAACAGTGGCTTCATCAGTCTTATACAAAGTAGGAAGGTATAAGGAGAGGAGGAGTTTGAGGTAATCAGTCCCTCAGCCTGGAGCCGATGTGTTCAGTCCTTCTTTCTACGAGATTGATGGACTGAACACATCAACTCCAGGCTGAGGGACTGATTACCTCAAACTCCTCCTCTCCTTATACCTTCCTACTTTGTATAAGACTGATGAAGCCACTGTTTGGCGAAACGTTTCTTAATTAAAGATACCCATATGTTGCATAAGTGTCTCAATTCTTCAATTTGTTAAGTTATGCCATGAATTAAGGAAAGATCCTGGACATCACCTTACGAAAGCAGACAAAGAAAATGTGATAGTAATTATGGACAAGGTAGATTATGGGGGAAAAATAACATGTTATTAGAAAACAGGTGAACTGACGTGCCTCTTAAGAAATACATGAAGGAAAATCTTGTTCAAATAACCTGCACATAGGAGAGAGGAGCTTACAACGACGTTTCGGTCCGGCATGGACTATTTACAAAGTCATACTAACGGAAAGGAGAGAAGGAGGGAGTATATATAGGCCAGAAGACAGGGACAGGACAAGAGAGGTAGTAAAGGAATTTGAGAGGTAGAGTGGTAGAGGTAGAAGTATTTGTGGTAGAGGAGTCAGTCAAATACTAAGAAAAAGGAGCACTGCAAGGGAGCTAGGGGCCCACAAGGGAGCCAGGGGCCCACAAAGGGTACGAACAAGAACATAGTGGGGGAAAAATAACAATAATAATAATAATGGACCAAATATCCAAGGCAAAAGAAAGAAAACCCAGAGGAAAAAGAGGAAAGGGGAAGAGGGAGAAGGGGAAAACAAGAATAAGGTTAAGTCACGGGTGTTCTGAAGACGGGAGCATTTTACAATGTAATGGGAAAGGAAGGCATCTACAGAAACAAAGCCAGGACTAAGATTCATACATGGAAAATTGTGGATAAGCGAGATCCAAGTCGGACCGAAACGTCGTCATAAGCTCCTCTCTCCTATGTGCGGATTATTTGTGTATTGTTCCAGTCACGGTATTGTGCCTTTTTGCTATTTAATATCTTGCTCTCTTACTTTCCCCATCCCAAACCTTGCCTGTCTTCTCGTCTATATAATTTCTCGTGTCCCACTCTGGAATGATGGAGATGTCTTCATAAAAATTCAATCTTTCCTGTGTATGGGATAGGCTATCTCTAGAGATAGCAATTCCCAAGTAACAGTGACCCCATCTATGCTAGACTGAAATTTTTGAAGCTGCCGCAGCTGATGAACTCCTACTGCTGAAGTACTTGATGATATCCTCATTGCCCCTCTGAAGTCTCCCAGCTCAGACTGAAAGATTTTAACACACTGTATGAGCGCCATCCTACGTGATGGAATATGATAGGGAAACATAGCGCTTCTTCCCACTGTGTAGTTATCACACAGAAACAGGTAGCAGCACACTGCTGGAGTATCTAACTAACTTTTATTACAATCAAAGCTGTCTTCTGTCCTTCTCCCTCCGTCCCTCTCCCTCTCCTTTTATCCCTGTCCATCAGCCTCCCGCCCTCCCTCTCTCATCCTCGACTCTCCCTCTCCTCCTCAACCCGTCTCCCATTCTAATCCTCCACCCCTCTCTTCCTCTCGTCTCCCTCCCGTTCTCCAACCTTCATTTTCTGACTCTTCACCTCACAGACCAGTTTCTTCTTCATGTTTGTCCTTCATCCATAACCCTCTCAATCTATGTGTCTCTCACTTATTCTCTTCTTCCTCTGCCCCTCTCACACTTTTTGTCCCTCTCACTCTTTTCGTTTCTTTCTGTTCTATTCTCCCATCCTGCCATCTCTCTCTCTCTTTCTCTCTCTGCCATTCTCTAACTCTCCCAGATAATCGGTTAAATTATTCTTGCCTCAACCATTTGAATAATAGTATTCTTCACTCGTTATGGTAGCTGATAGTCCACCTCTGAAGACCATTTACGCCTGTGACATGGCTGTGACCCCTTTCAAAGGTTTTTGTACCCACCTGAGGCCAGGCTTATTAACTGCTGATGGTCAACCCGACTGTTGCTGCTAGTGACCCACATGTTTAAATAACCATCACAGCGTGGGTGATCTGGCATTTGGATGAGATGGTTGTTCAATTTCCCATTTAAAACTTCCAACGTTGTTTCGTGTACTTCATCCGCTTCATTTAAACCTTGAAGATTCTAAGACAAAAGTGACACACTCGAACAAGAAGAGCTATTTAAAGTACAATGTAAGTGTGTGAAACAACATATAAAACTCCGAGGCAGGAGATACAACACAAACCTAGGTAAGAGCTTCGCCAACACTCATACAAAAGTTAAACACGCCACCGCTCTATCTTGTAAGAGCAAACACAGGTGTTTAATGAACGCTTGGAGAAGCAGACAGCAAACATGGGATACAATTAAACACAGGCGGAGCTGCGGCAGTAGGAACACTTTCAAAACCAGTCACAGGTATCACAGTACAAAAGCCTTCCATGAAATTAAAAACCCAAAGAAACAGGTTGGTAGAAAACCATCTCGGAAAGTACTACCATCCAGTCAAATGAGTGTGAAACTGACACCTGTAAATTCTTTTGCACTTTGGCAAGAATGCTGTTCGTTTCATTGTGTCTCACGAACACTTAAAAATGACAGGTAAATCTTACAGGCTTCTACTTACTCAGTATACACTGTAGTGACTGTACATGCCTTTACTTTCCTGGATGCTTCTTAAGCATCCAGAGAGGTCTGAGTTGTCTGAGATCTGTGTTGTAGAGGTCTGAGCTTTGCTCAGACCTCTACAACACAATTGTCCTCAAAGATTTGTTAAGTTATACCATGAATTAAAGAAAGATTCTAGACTTCGCCTTACGAAACAGACAAAGCAAATGCGATAGTAATTATGGACAGGGTAGATTACAGTGGAAAAATAAATATGTTATTAAAAGACTGAGGAACTTACGTGCCCCTTAAGAGCTCTTACTCCTGACATTGTCTTTCCAAGCTCAGAGGCCTCCTGGGCTGAGACCACAACCACTAACAGATAACTTAACAGATTAAAGCCTCCTCTCTGGGCTGGCTGTGTTGCATACAGTGTACATGACTGCTACATTCATGGAATATGCTAAACCCTCAAGGATTAAAAGGGGACCTGGGGAGTGGAAAATAATGAGGCTTGATCCAAGGAGGGAGAGGGAAGCTTCCATTATTTTAATGAGGACACCTTCACCAGCATCAACGAACCCTGATTGTAGGAAGCTGTGAAGAGGAAGAACAGCAGACGCAGCTGCAGCAGCAATGGCACTCAGGAGCAATGGTAACACCAGCAGCACCACCACCTATCACTACTATCCCCACCATCACAACCACCACCACCACCACTATCCCCACCACCACCACTATCCCCCACCACCACAACCACCACTATCCCCACCACCACCACCACCATTACCACCGTCAACACCACCACCACCCACAAATACCACCATCACCAAAGTAGCAAAAGCAGAGGCAACAGTAGCAGCAAAGGAGGCGGTGGAGGCTGCGTCGTTGGCGGCGGCAGCGTGGACAGCAGCAGCAGAAGCAGCAGCAGCAGCAGCATCAGCAGCAGCAGCAGCAGCAGCAGCAGCAGCAGCAGCAGCAGCAGCAGCAGCAACAACAACAACAACAACAACAACAACAACAACAACAACAACTACAACAACAACAACTACAACAACCACGACAGCAACTACAACTACAACAACAACCACATCCTTTTCTGTTCCTTGCCTGGTCAACCAGGCAGTTACTGTCGCCGGCTCTCTGGCCCTCATATCCATCACAGCCTGGTTGATCCAGCACATGGCAGAGGTAGTACTTAACTTTTTCCTTGAAGACTTTTAAGCCTGCCCATAATGCTCTGTATACAAGGGGCTTTTGGCGTGTACACCCAATCACTATATTTCTTTGTACAACTATGTATCATGTCTAAATAAAAAATAAATAAATCAATAAATAAATTTATTCTGGCAATATTTCAGATATCCACTGGTAGCAAGTAGAATAGTCGTGACTCACGGATGTTCATACGGTGTTCCCAGTGTGCTCATGGCGCCCCTTGCTTTTACTGGGCTTATTTTTAACACTTCCTCCCATATCTCTCACCTCGGTAAATTGTTACGGTAGTGTGTCGGTTTGAGAATAAGCCTCGAAGTATCTTTCACTTATATACTATAATATCTATCTCTCCTAGACTCTAGAGACTACATATTCAGTACTTTGAGGTGCTCCCAGAAATTTAAATGCTTTACTGGTCTATGAAGGCAGCGAATGATCTCTATCTATTCTAGCTCTGATCTCTCTCCTGCCTTGAAAAGAGCCGTCGACACTGAGCAGTTGTGTATGCGAGAGAGAGCACACATTATTTGGATAGTGTCACGAGTGGCCCTATTTTCCTTGCTTTGAAAGTTTTCATTATCCGCCCGATTTTTTTTTTTTTGCGACATCTACCTTATCATTTTTCTCTAAAAGATAAATCAGCTGGTATTATTACACCCAGGTCATTCACATATACCCTTTGTTCTATTACGTGGCCCTCCTGTATGCTCTAAACGGTGCCCCTTTTAAGTATTTAATCTTTCCAAAACTGAAAAATGAGAATTTGTCAACAATGAAAACCTCATTTTTTTTACTAGTGGCTACAAGAATCTGCTTATATCTTCCTGCAGTTGTTCCCTTATCTTCTACCATGGAGACTTTCATGTTTCTTTTCTTATGATCCGAAAATGATTATGCGAAGCGTTGGCAGTTTTCTTTTATCTATGTCTGCTGTAGAGGTACCAGGATAGCACTTTGGGGTAATGAGCTTTTTTTCTGCTTTGATAAGACTATATTTTGCTTTGTTTACTACTAAGTTTTTTATATTCATCAGAAAGTTGAATATCCGTTTGCCTACTTTTATCATTATATCTACTGATTTCATTTTATTTGCTCTCACTCCATGATCACACTTGTAATTTTGTCATAATGGTTTATTGATTGTGACAAGGATGACTTCTCAGCTATGAATCAATGTTCCTTCAGGTAGTGCAAGTCATGCTTTACCAAAAATTTGTAATTTGGTGTCTCGTCACCTTTCCAAATCCTTTTATAATGCGTGTGATATTAATGCTACTGGTCAACAATGGTCTGAACTTTGTAAGGCCTCTGGAATTTCACCTACATTTAGCCTCTATCTCCAGACAATAAGGAGTGGTCGAGTTAATGAGATTTTGCATTTTTTATAAGGATTTCCATTGAATACGGCCCATTGGCTGCAAGAGTGGGCATTTTCTCTATTTCTTCGAATTCTATGTGTTTACTGCTGAAGTCAGATGTATGATTTGCAGGGCAGGCAGAGGTTATACAAAAAAATCGGCAATGTTCACTCTAGGTTAGTGCATTACCCAACACTGACTTATCATACTGCTCTATTAAAATTTCGATCGTTTCTTATTTCGTCGTTAGTGCATAAAGTTCCTATAGTTTTTGACTTGGATTTTGCATATGGGCAGCAATATTTCCGATTTTTCGCAAATTCCTGCACAGCTTTTTGGTCCATTTGTGATTTTTTCTGTCTAGTATGAATGTTTAAGTTTCTGCTTTATATCAGCAATTTCACAAAGAAGATTAATTTCCCTTCGATGTGACATTCTCGTTTTTAGGTATTTCAATAATAATTTTTCTTCTGTGCATTCATCTACTTTTTTTTCTATGATTGATGTTTCTGTAGACTTTCTCATCTTTTTCCATGTACTAGTGAAGGTTAGGCTGCTCAAGACTGTTTCCCAGGAAATGCCTGACAGTTCTTCGTTCAGTTTGTCCCAGGGACTGACTTGGATTTTGCATATGGGCAGCAATATTTCCGATTTTTCGCAAATTCCTGCACAGCTTTTTGGTCCATTTGTGATTTTTTCTGTCTAGTATGAATGTTTAAGTTTCTGCTTTATATCAGCAATTTCACAAAGAAGATTAATTTCCCTTCGATGTGACATTCTCGTTTTTAGGTATTTCAATAATAATTTTTCTTCTGTGCATTCATCTACTTTTTTTTCTATGATTGATGTTTCTGTAGACTTTCTCATCTTTTTCCATGTACTAGTGAAGGTTAGGCTGCTCAAGACTGTTTCCCAGGAAATGCCTGACAGTTCTTCGTTCAGTTTGTCCCAGCCAATTTACTGACTGTTGAAGTTAAACTTACTGAACATTCCGCTCCAAAGAGACATTCCAAGTACTTTTAAAACATCCCCATCTTGTATTTCTCTTATATTAATGAGTGAATCTCACAGAAATGTACCTGATAGTACATATTAATGGTATTAAGTTGTACTGTGTATCTGAAGTGTTTATAGCACCATTTGTAAAGTACAGAATAAGTAAATACAAGTATAATAACTTATACAGTAGTGTAGGAGCTTATCTCCTTAATTATACCAACTATATTAACTAATGATTATCACCTAGATACCTTTGTTATTAAAGATCTAAACTTTTAATTAGTTTATATTCAACCAGATGTAATCCCAGAGCACTATTGGAAAGCCTCTTAATATTAAAGGATAACTAGACTAGAATATTTTCTGACAAACTGTTACAAAACCAGAAACAGGCTAGATGCTAGAGGGGGATCAATAAGTTGACCTAGTATTCTCTGGAGATATCTATACTTTATAGATGTCGCAGTTTGTAACACTGTGTACTTTGATAGAGTGTGTGCAGGTGAGAATCCTGCTGTGGACTGAGAGATAATGTTTGTTAAAAGTTCACCCATTTGCGAATTGTTAGGCAACCCCTTACTAAGTAAAAATCAAAAGTGGTTGGGCTACTTATCTTTGATCTCTTCCTCCTCCTCCTCCTCACTTTCATTCATTTCCACCTTCACCAGGGCTCTGGTCATAGTTCGTTTAGTTTCACGCCTCACACTCCTACACAAACCGCCGCGTTCTACATCTGCATTCTTTTTACTTTACCACACCTACACATTCCCTTCCTCGCCAAACAACATCCCTATTGTGAATTACAGAGGGTTACTCGTCCATCCCATCCATTCTCTCTCTCTTGCGGCGAAATGTTCTTGCACATATTAATAACATGACCGTAGAAATACCCTCCCGTATGGTTCCTTTACATGTGTACATTTGGTATTAATTAAATAACATACAAAGAGGGAAGGGGTGAGGCTGGTCGGTGAGTTGTGTAACATCCATGATGTAAGAACTTGTTGTGACTGAGCCAGCCGACGAGTGAATCATCACTGATGGACTCATGACCTTGAGCTACACTGAAATATTCCAACTCATCCTAAGAAACTGTTTTTATATTCGAATCAAGGAACGATCAAATGCCAACGTTGTGTTTTCAACAATCTTTAATTCGTTAAAAATTACGGGTTTACTTCAAAAGAACTAGCCCATTCCCTCCCCTTCCTGTGCTTAGCTATCTTTTGGCCAAGTGAGCCACCTTGACAACATTGACCTTGTACATGGCAGTAAGACCACCAATAGGACCTTGACAACATTGACCTTGTACATGGCAGTAAGACTACCAACAGGACCTTGACAACATTGACCTTGTACATGGCAGTAAGACTACCAACAGGACCTTGACAACATTGACCTTGTACATGGCAGTAAGACCACCAACATCTCTCTGACGTTGAAGTTTCTGTTTAAATATGTCCAAGCAGGTTTGGTCAAGGTGCAACTCATACACGCTCATTAACGTTGATACACGTGCAGGTTTGAACGTATCCTGGTACGCCTCATCCACAGCACTGCCAGGCATTTATCAGCCGTGAAGAAAAGACAAACTTGTGCAACAAGCTATAATTGGGGCGATGTTTTGATGGATATAAATCAGGGGCGGCCAGACTTTGTGAGATTTTATCTACTTTCCAAAGTTCTCCCTATATACTCTATCTCTCTCTCATATATATATATGTCGTGCCGAATATGTAAAACTGGTCAATTAGCAAGAACTCATTTAAAATTAAGTCCTTTCTAAAATTTTCTCTTATACGTTTAAAGATATATTTTTTTTCATTAATGTTAATGTATTTTTTTTAATTTTGCACTAAAAGAATCTTAGAAAACTTACCGAACCTTATTATAACAAGAGCAATTTATTTTAGCCTAACCCAACTATATATATTTTAGATTTGTTTACAGTAATTTAATATCAAACAAACACAGTGAAGTATATTTTTTTCGTTAGGTTCAGAATGATTTTGGGGAAATTATTGCATACACAAATTTTCACTTGTCCTATATGGCAAGACGAACGTTGCTATTTAAGCCAAGATCGCAAATTCTGCCTATTCGGCACGACACACACACACACACACACACACACACACACACACACACACACACACACACATATATATATATATATATATATATATATATATATATATATATATATATATATATACATATATATATATATATATATATATATATATATATATATATATATATATATATATATATATATATATATATATATATATATATATACATACATATATATATATATATATATATATATATATATATATATATATATATATATATATATATATATATATATATATATATAAAAGTAGTGATGAAGGCAGCTCAGTGGCGCATGTGGCAGAGCGGTCCATGCGGCAGAGCGGTCCCTCCTGAAAAGGGCTGCAGCTGAGTGGCTCCTTTTCCTGAGTGGCTCCTTTTCACACCTATATGCTAATGACCTTGACCTCGCCCTCGAGACCACCTCGCCCTCAAACCCCCACCCACGACCCCACCTGTGCCCCCCGCGCCCCCCCACCCGCGCCCCCGCCCTAGCGCCGACCCACCGGCCCCACCGCGCCCTCGCGCTCGCCCGCACCCCTCGCGCCTGCCCGTCGTGCCCGCCTGCGCCTTCTGCAGTGTCGTCCGAATCGCCCCCGTGCCCCCGAATTTTTTTCAGATTTTTCTCGATTTTTTTTTTTTTTAATTTCATTTTCTTGTGCTCTCCTAGGATCAAATTTTTGAGGTTCCCCCTCTCCCCACGTTCACCCCATCCCAATTTTTTTTTTTGAATTTCATTTTCTTGTGCTCTCCATCTCCTCAGATCAAATTTTTGAGGTTCCCCCTCCCACTTTCACCCCCATCCCACCCCCACGCCCCGAATTTTTTCCGATTTTCTCCATTTTCTTGAGATGGTTAGTCGCACCCTGGTGGAAGAGGTACTAATGTATGAACAACAAAGAACAGAGATGTTTATACTCAACACCATTCCTGCCAGACGTATGATCTCTATTCAGTTGCCTAATAAGGTTTTAGAGTACTGGTGAATAAAACAAAAAAAAAGGTATTATAGAAATATTTTATTTGTCATATTTTACAATAATGATAACAGTATTTCTACGACGTTTTTTTAATTCCTTTGCAAAATCATGAATGATTTTAAGATATGCATGCCAATCACCTCCGGCTGAAGCACATCCAATTCCTTCTGGAAACACAACTTTTTCCATTATAATCCCGTTGGGATCTGTTAATAACCACTTAACAAGATCATTCATGCACTCTTTGAATATAATCTCACGACCTTTCTTTGTATCTAAATATTTGCATGTATTATAGTAGGCCTTATCAACTTTACAGTTCATATAATACTTATATGGAGGTCCCATCGCATACTGTGCGAACATATTGGCAATCATGGGGTTATTTTTTCCATTATTTACAAATTTTATGCTCCCAAATTTATCACGAGTGACTTCACTAGCTTGATTTGCTTTATGACATCCAGGTGATCTAAATAAATATGGATTGCTAAGTGGTAAAACCTGACTTAAAGCATCAGCAAGACCTCCCTTTTTCAATTTAACAGCAAAACAATTTGCTTGTTGTACTAAAAGAATTTTATCACTGCCACTAAAATCTTTTGTAATATTACCTTTCATTAACGAAAGATATTTTTCTTCATCTTTTGTTGCTTCTTTACCTGTAATTTTGATAAAATATAGTATTATATCCCAAAAATTAAGTTTGTTACTCAACAAATGAAAAAAAATATTTCTCATTAGAATTTCTAAAAATTACATTGCGGGTGAATTTAGTCAATAATATCTCATTAAAAACTCACGTTCAAAATCTTCCATTGCTATAAGTATTTCTTTATCGGTGAGATATTGTTCAGTCACCTTCCTTCGTTTTGGAGGGTTGTGATCAAGGTCTTCTATTGAATTAATCATTTCTTTATCAGTTCAGTGATGTGTAGACACTTTTGCTTCTGTAACAAATTTTTCACATGTAACTTCCACTTATTAAATGAACTTTTCCTCTTGTTAACTTAAACACAAGATGAGTCTAACACGAATCTTTTTTTTTTTTTAGGCTATAACAAAAATCTCACTTGAATTTTTACAGTCCAGGGAACTTACGTAGATCTGAAGTCTCCATCTAAATACTCTTGTAACTCAATACGGATGTGTCTTCTTATACTCTTTTCACCACGAGGGTAGTCGAGTTAGTAGTTTTTATAACTATATGTGTAGAGAAATTTGTTCCATGAAAAACACTACGTGGCATAACCATGACGATAGGTGAATGAACCACCACGAGTTTAGTGTCATACAGGATGGGGAGAGTTAAACATTTGTTGGATTTCTTTGGTGAGGTGAAGAATCTTAAGTGGAATGAATATAAACCTTTAATATCCGGAGGAGGTGATCTCAGCAAGAAAAAGTTGTATCGTGGATGACAGATGAACAAAACCCCATAAGGGAACTTCACCAACTGTGTTGATTTCTAGCAAATTATTGGAATTGGTAATGCATTTGTTGGCTCCTGTAGAGTGTAATCATAACTTACTTCAACGATATTATGACTTGTTATTACTATACCGATGGTACATACTTTGAAATGCATGAAGACAATTAAAAGGTAAGATAATTTGTTCAATGAGCATCGTGATGTCATGCTTTTAGTTCATTTAAAATAAAAAGGGGATACAGTATGATTATGCTTTTAAGTTAATAATGGGAAGATGCTCTATCCTGTTTTAACGTGTTGCTGTATAGTGACGTCACAAGCAAGTAGTAAGTGTTGCCAAAAAAAAAATATTGTCTGAATATTTCTTTTTACTGAAAAATAAGGAAAGTTAACAATGACTAAACATATTATTTGAAATATACAATGGATAATATATATGCTTTGAAGAAATCCCCTGTAATGTGTATTTGTATTATTAAAAAAAATGATATTCGATGATGACAACGATTGAAATTTTTGGTATAAATATTTGGAGTGAAATGGTAAGGAATCACTTGAGCAGAAGAAGAAATATGGAGGTGGTTGCGACAAAACATACTAGTGTGGTGTTTACAGAAATGTTATATACAATTAAGAGAGTCGAACCCATTCAAAAAAGAGTTGATGCAGAACATGTTCTCTCAAAAGAAGTGTTTGTAGCTGAGGTACGAGAAATGACTCAACGATGGAGTGAAGAAATATTGGAAAATTTATTGTTACGAGAATGTGAATGGAGTAGTCATTTATCTCAAACTTTTATTATACCAAAGCCCAAAAAAATAATGATGAAAATGGATTTTGAAATGGCTGATCCTAGTTTAGGTAAGTTTAATGAAATTTTCATTTAATACTATTTAGCAACTCTTTATGTGTATGGGAGAGTTGTGTGTAAGTCACTTCCAGACATTGTCCGGGAACCACATGGAAAGCATCTAATATGGGGAAGCATGGCGATTTCATTGTTATTTGTGAAACGGTGAAAGATCTTCCTTGGTTGGAATTTTGCAACACTGTCAATCAACTCTTAAGGAAAGATGGTGAATCATTGAGTGAAAAGAATTTTCAACGAGTTAAAAATTGGTTAGAAAATGAACTTGATTCGCATAAATTCATTGATGAAATGGTAACGGAGTGGAGTGATGATCTGGTATATTATATTTTGGAAAACAATATATCTGAAAACTTTGTCAGTCAAAAATTTAATAGACAGTATAATCTGTGCATTTTGCATAGATGGTACAACACAAAGAAGTGGAAATTAATTTGGAGAGAACTTTTCACAGATATTAAACAATATATTAAAAACATTGAGCCTAATGTGTGAGTAACTTATAAGGTAAGCAAAATTATTTACCTTGTATCAGTGGTTTAATTCATTTAAATTATTATGAGGAAGTAATTATAACTTGAAGAGAGAGAGATATATTTGAATTAATATATATAACTCATATTTATCTCTTCATGAAATGTGTCACTTACCATTTCGACCTTCTCTCTCTACCTGAACACCAAGAATCATGTCTACCATAATACTTACATCATTTAAGTTAACAAGACGCTTTTAATTCATTTAAGTTAATAAGGGGACACAGTATGATTATGCTTTTAAGTCAATAATGGGAAGATATTTAAGTTAACGAGATGAATACTGATGTAACACTTGAGAGGCATATGTTTGGGATAGTGAAAAAAATATGTAACTTTTAGTTGGTTTATATCTTTTACAGGTGATGGTGCAAATTTCTCCCCATTATAAGCTAATGAAATAAAAAAAAAATATTAACATTTACAGGTACCGATGTGACGGGGCTTGGAAGAACAAGACTTAGAGAAGAGGATTTATGATGTTTAGAGCGTGTTGTTACACCAAGATTAATAATATATGATGTTTCATTCATTAAAAAGAGAAATGTTTAATAAAAATTTTTAAGACATGATGAAGTTTTAAATCAATCAAACCTTACCATGAAAAAAAGTATTGAGGTAGAATACAAATGTTATATCTCATTTAAGTTAATTTCATGGTGTCTGTCAGCCCTGTGACCTCACCAAATTTTAGCACAAGAGGACACAGTTGGTCTGGAAAGAGATGATTATTTTAAATCTACCTTGGGTGTGAACACCATTTCATGGCCTCGCTGGAGGGGATTGTACAAAAATCATGATGCAATACTTTGGGGTAATGCATATATAAGCTCAAGGAGTCTCTCAGAGCGAGGAATGTGTTTCTATTCGGAAATCGAGTAAATATTTCTACCGTTGAGTGTGTTTACCAACAAGAAAATAATGTTCGATTTTAAGATGAAGTTTTCAAAACTAATTTGGAAATATCCAAAAATGGAGTCGTTCAAAGTAATTCTGGAGTACTCTAATGTATTTTGGAAGTGTTCCAATATATTTTTGAATGTGCTCCAACGTAATTTGGAAATGTTCTAAATGTTATCCCATTCAATTTTGTTCATATTACCGAAATTGAGGGAATGTGGCTAAAAATGTGATTTATATCATACCTTAGTTGGATGTGTTTGTGATATATTTATAAAAAAAATGAGTGTTTTCTAAAAATTTGTGACATGTTGTTAATATTACTGAGTCAAAATACGGGTGACTTTTTTTTTCTGATGAAATAGTTGAACTGAGAAAAATTGTGGGGTTATGAGTATAATATTAAACTATGTGGAGTTGAGGAGATAGATTTTATTAGAAATTTAGTGTAGGGAGGAATGTGGGGATTTCTATAAAATGGATATTAGCTGGTGGTGTTGATCTTAGTTTGGGTAGTATTCAGTGATGTTTTGGGGGTGTTCGAATGATATTTTTGGAGTATTCAATGGTAATTGATGGCGTTTTTGGTATTGTTCGAAGTAAAGTGAGATGTCTGTGTGTGTGTGTGTGTTAGGTGGTTATAGAATTTTGTGAATATCTTGGTTACAGTGATTTTAGTGGATTTGAGATGGGTGATGAGATACATTTGTGGATGTGAAATGTGATTTTTGTGTGTGTGTTCAGAAGAGGTGTGTTGGAAGATGGGTGAGTGGATGTGAAGAAATGTGGGTGAGATGGAGAGGGGTATGGGGAGGGTTGTATTAGAAATTTAATGAAATATGGGGGGATTTTACTGAAAATAAAGGTAATGTGTGAATATTTTAAAAAGAAATTATAGAATTGAAAAGTTATGATATATTGGAAAAGAATGGAGGGTGTTGAAACATGTCGCAGTAGTTGGGTAGTGAGATTAGTTGTTGTGAGTATAATATCAATTTATGTGGATACAAGGAGATGGGTATGGAGAGGAATTTATTAGAATTTTAGTAATGTAGGGAGGAATGTGCATTACATTTAAGATTCAATTAAAAGAAGGGGAAAAATTTGTATCGAATAAATTGTGAATAAATTGGAAAGTGATGAGGGATGTGGGTATTGTTGTCGAACTAGATATATCGAAAAAAGATGTTATAAGTGGGTTGTTGTTGTGACTTTTTCTGATGAAATTAGTTAAAACGAGAAAAAATTGTGGGTTGTGGGTGTTGTGGGTTGTGGGTGTTGTGGGATGTGGGTGTTGTGGGATGTGGGTGTTGTGTATTGTGGGCGTTGTTGTCGAACTAGATATATCTTAGTTGGAGGTGAGTGTACTCATAGAAATTGGTAATCGTCTTGGTTATAGTGATTTGAGGGGATTTGTGTGAAAATGGGTGTTAGTCTGTTATGTTGATCTTAGTTTATGGTGATTTTGGTGGTGTTTTGACTGTATTCAGTGGTGTTTTTAGTAGTATTCAGTGGTGTATTTGGGAGTATTCAAATGATTTATGAGAGTGTTTTGAAGGCGTTCAAAGTAAAGTGCGGTGTGTGTGCGTATTAACTTCGTAATATGTAAAATTGTGACTAGTGAATTTATCGAAAAAGTGGTTATAAGTGTTGTGGTGACTTTTTCTGATGAAACAGTTAAAGCGAGTAAAATGTCTAGACTTGTGTTGTATTTTGTAAAGAAATTGTGGATTGTTGTGGGTATTAACGAAAAAAATGTGAAATTATTTGGGTTATCCTGGGTTAAGAGTGAAAAATGTGTAGGGGGAAGTCGACAAGATTCAGCCTGTGTGCGGGGTCATCACGTGACGTCACTGACATAGGGGGAAGTCGACAAGATTCAGCTTGTATGTGTGAGGTCATCACGTGACGTCACTGCCCGCCGAGTAAACACAGGTGGGGTGACGTCACACATGTTTAGACCTGTAGTAAGAGAAAGTACCATGCCCCATAGGAGGAGTTCATTTGAAATGCTTAACCCCAGAGGGGGAATCCAAAAACTCGATCCGAGGAGATAGAGTCTTGGTATTATTGAGAAAACCTTGATCCATGGGAGTCCATTTTGAATGCTTATACCCAGAGGGGGGAATCCAAAAAGCTTGATTCGAGGAAGTGGAGTCTTT